>NC_089495.1:94536242-94839273 GCF_036850765.1 Saccopteryx bilineata | reverse complement strand
CTGCTTCGTTCGATGTAGAATTGCATCGTGAACAAAATTGCAACACAGATGATCTTTTGTCGTATGTGCAATCAAATATTCCTAAGCTAATGCTTGAGCAAAAAGGCATTTATAATCAAATAATGCAAACTGTCAATAACAGGGTTGGAGAAATCTTCTTCTTAGATGTGCCAGGAGAAACTGGTAAAATGTTCCTAATTAGATTGATTCTGGCAGCAATTCGATCCCAAAATGACATAGCCTTAGCTCTTGCGTCATCCAGAATAGCTGCAACATTGGTGGAAGAATTGCTCATTCTGCTTTGAAATTGCCATTGAACATGCAATTCATTGAAACTCCCACATGCAACATTTCCAAAGCATCCTGCATGGGAAAAGTATTGCAAATTTTCAAACTTATTTTTTGGGATGAATGCACAATGGCGCACAAAAAAATCGCTCCAGGTTCTTGATCGATCATTGCAAGATTTCCTTGGAAACATCAGACCATTTGGGAATGCATTAATATTTCTTGCAGGAGATTTCAGGCAAACATTACCTGTAATTCCTCAGTCAACACCAGCAGATGAAATAAATGCTTGCTTGAAATACTCTACTTTGTGGCAACATGTAAAGAAGTTAAAATTAACTACAAATATGCATGTCCAGCTGCAAAATGATTGATCAGCTGAGATATTCTCACATCAATTGCTGGAAATTGGAAACGGAAAGGTGCTGGTTGATCTGACCTCAGGACAAATTTCATTGCTTCATAACTTCTGCAATTTAGTGATGTCAAAAGAAGAATTGGTTGAAAAAGTATTTCCCAATATTCAAACCAATTATAAGAATCACAATTGGCTGAGTGAACGAGCTATTCTTGCGGCCAAGAACAAAGACGTCTATGAACTTAACAATATTTTTCAGTGTCATATCCAAAGTGAGGCAGTCATATACAAGTCCGTCAACACTGTTGTGGAAGCAGATGAAGCAGTTAATTATCCAACGAAATTTTTGAATTTACTTGATCTGCCAGGGATGCCACTGCACACACTGCAATTAAAAATCGGCGTGCCAATTATCATGCTGCGAAATATCAACCAGCCAAAGCTTTGCAACAGCACGCGGCTTGCAGTAAAAAAATTAATGAGCAAGATCTTAAAAGTAATAATCTTGACAGGACCTTTCAAAGGTGAAGATGTCCTCATTCCTCGCATTCCTATGATTCCAACGGATATGTCATTTTAATCTAAGAGATTGCAGCTCCCAATTCGATTGGCACTTGCAATCACCATCAACAAAGCTCAGGGTCAATCTTTAGAATTGTGTGGTTTAGATCTAGACATGGATTGCTTCTCACATGGACAATTATATGTTGTGTGTTCTAGAGTCGGCTAACCAGACAATCTCTATATCTGCACAGACGATGGAACAACAAAAAATATTTCATACCCACAAGCATTGTGAAATTAAACATATTAGAAACATGCAATTTCTCTTTTCTTTCTTTTCCATTTAACCAGACTGAGCCACAGCAGCGCATGGCCGGGTACAGCTAGTAAAGAATGAAAAGACAGAATAACATGATAGCCTACAGTAACACAGCAAGTAAATAGTGGAGCCAGGATTTGAACTGATTATAACTGACTTTGTAACTTCACTCTGAAATGGGAAGTTCAGCTGCCTTGTCAAGTATTCCCATTTTCACATTATTAATACATATTAAAGAAAAATAAAATTTGAAGATCATAAACCCTTTGGTTTTACTAATAGAATTATACTTCCTGAATACTATTACTACATCTGTCATCTAATAGCTCTGTGACTCTGGGAAAGTTATTTGATCTCTGTGATAGTTGGTTTTCTCTTTGAAGCATGAGAATAATAATTTCTTTCACACATATTTTATGAAAGTATTCATCACATAATTAAAGTAAAATATGTATACAATGTTTTATAAATTGCAAAAGAGTATATAAGGTCTAGTTAAGTATATAAAAAGACAGACCAGTAGATCCAGAAAAGTGCAACTGAACCCCAAATTTTCTATTGGAGAAAAAAATGCTTCATTTGTTTATAAAAAGTAAATAAGTGCACTTAAATATATACTTAAATTAAACAACTTGTTTTTTGAACCCTTTAAAATTTTCCTACATTTATTTTATTTTATTTTTCATTTATTTTATTTTTGACTTAATACATTTATTATTTAATTACAAATTTTACTGATATATAAGCTAAACATTTCATTTAGGCTGTGTTTTCCTACTTTATTAATGTATTCATTCTTACATAGATTACTTTTTAAAAGACAAAGGACTAGCTTTCTAAAAATGAAGGATATAATTGATTTTTAGAAATGTACCCTTTTATATATAAAAATCTAAAATGCTAATAATCAAACCATAAATTTTTATTTGTAAGTTTGCCAGTAAGAAAGAATATTTGATAATAATTGTAATGGGAAGTAGACAGTGATTACACTGTGATGAGGTTCTAATTTGGTACTGCTTTATTTCTATAAATTGTGATTTGAAAGTTTTAACTGCAAAATGGTGGGATCTTGATAACATGATACGAAGCGAAATAAGTAAATCAGAAAAAACCAGGAACTGCATTATTCCATACGTAGGTGGGACATAAAAGTGAAACTAAGAGACATTGATAAGAGTGTGGTGGTTATGGGGGGGACGGGGAAAGGGAGAGGGAAGGGGCAGGGAGAGGGGCACAAAGAAAACTAGATAGAAGGTATCAGAGGACAATCTGACTTTGGGTGATGGGTATGCAACATAATTGAACAACAAGATAACCTGGATTTGTTATCTTTGAATATATGTATCCTGATTTATTGATGTCACCCCATTAAAAAAATAAAATTATTAAAAAAAATGAAAGTTTTAACTGTAAAAAAAGTAATTGCAAGAATAGTGAAAAAAATTACCATGTATCTTCATTCAGCAAGCCCAGGTTTCTCTCTAAAGTCATTTGTCATAAAGGAATTAATCCAGAATCACCATTGCACCCAGTTCTTTGTTGCTATCATTTAACTGGGAACAGTCCTTCAGTTTCTTCGTGACTTCCCCAAATTTATCACGTTGGACTATAAGTCAGTAATTTTTTAAGAATGCCCTTATGTCAACTTCTGAATGCTGCTGCAACAAATTACCTCAAGCTAAGTGGCTGAAAGCAACATAAATTTAGTATTTTACAATTCTGAGTCAGAACCACATGGTTCTCATTGGGTTCAAGTCAAGGTGCCCATTTGACTGTAGTTCTTCCTAAAGGCTCTAAGAGAGAATCTGTTTCCTTTCTTTTTTGAACTAGAAGTGACTCTCATTTCTTGGCTTTTGGCCCCATCCCTTCCCTTGACACAGTGTGAAATAGAATTCATCATCTCAAACTTCTCGAGCGTGTCCAATTTTCCCATCACTGCCAGGCTGCTTCACCCTTACCTAGGGAGCCCCTACACTGACTTAAGTCTGCTTAGTCCAATACTACCTACCTCGTTTGAGTTTGCTTAATAAACTTTTGACAAAAGAAAGAAGGCAGGAAAGGACACTGAAATATAAATGGGGGAAAGTATCAAATACTGTTTAAAGAAAAAGGAAGAAATGGGAACAGTCCTGATTTTGTGAAAGCAATTTGTAAATGCCTATTAATTTTTATAACTCCCACTTAGATATAATTTCAAACATACAGAAAAGTTGCAACAATAGGAGTAGTACAAAAAACACCCATACACCGTTTACAAGATTTATCTTTTATAAACACTTTGCCACATTTGCTTTCCCTTTCTCTCTCTCATTTCTCTCTCTTCTCTATATGGCACTTCTGTATTGCATATATGCTATTAAAGCAGTTTTGTATATATACATAGGAATCTGTTTAAACACACAGTTTTTTCCTGAATAATTTTAAAGCATATTTTATATACCATGGACTTTCTTCTAAATATTTAAATGTATAATCCCCAATATGAATACTGCCTTATATGACTCTAGTAGAATTACTGGAATTAAAAATATAACATTATAATTTTTAAATCAACTATATGTATTTCAATCTTGTCATTTTATCCAATAAAGTTCTTTATATTATTTTATAATTCAGTACAAAATTCTAAGACTGGGTATTACAATAATTGTTATGTCCCCTTTAATCTGAAATGTAACCAATGTATTTTTTTGCTTTTATGACATTGAAACTTATAAAGAATATAGTTTCCTTAACTTTTTAGTGGAATATAGCTAATTGTTATTAAAATACAAATTTCTTTTGACATAGCTAATTAATTTCTCATAAATTAATTTTATGTGAATATTTCCATACATACATAAAAGTGAAAAATATTTCCACACATACATAAAGTATGTTAATAACTTCAATTTCAACGCTTTGAAAAGAAAACATCAGAATCAATTTCTATATTTATTAAAAGTGGATTAGTTAGATAATTATGTGTCTGCACCATGAAATCTTACATATTTATTCAAAAATATAATGTTCTAGTTTGGAAAGATGTGTGTGATTTATCAATACTAGGAGGAAAATTAAATTATATATAATGTATATATACATCCATACTCTATCTATATGATATATCCTAGTTATGTGTTAAATTATTGTAGCTTTTATAAATACTATAACTGAATCACGTTTTGAAAATTTTATATTAATATTATTTTCTTCTAAATGTTATTTCATATCAAATGCATAAATTTAAAGTATTATTTAAATTTTTAATCATAATATAAATAATTACAACCTATCTTATTAAAATATCTTAAAATTTTAATTACTTAGCAGTTTTCCAACATTAGACATCTATAAAAATTTTCATAATATCTAAAAATATTATTATACCCTTAAGTATTTTATTCAATATATAATTTCCAATAGAAAATTTTCTTTACAAATTCAGAAAAGCAGTATCCACTAGTGTTTTGGAATATGTACAATTAGTATTAACACATTTAACTCATCAAGTTCAGTAATATGTTTAGTATACAGTCAAATTATATGAGGAAACTATATGTGTGTGAATCAAATGCCTAAATAATGTGTAGAAGTTATATTTTGAATCAACTTGTAAACATTCAGCAGAGAAATCCCCATGTAGAAATGCCTTCTATATATTCAACTAGCATGTCAGTTTACCCCCAAAATTATGCATTAGGTAGCAGAATATTGCTGCTAATTGGTATATGTTTTTGTTTTTGTTTTTTAGAAGTGAAAATTCTAACCTTTTACTTGACAGATGTTTGGGTAAAATGCCATGTAACATTTTGAGAATTTATCTGTGCTCTTTACAGTTGTGTTTATGCTGCCACACATTCAGAAGCAAACAAATGAAAAAATAAACAAAAGCAAAACCATGACCTAGTTAGCTATATACAGAAAATCATATAAATCAAAAGCAAGTTAATTTCTAACATGTAAAATATTTAATAGGTTAATAAAATAAAATATCAAAATAGTATATTTCTAAACAATCAGAACATTTGAGAGGAAATAGTATGTAGGATGGTCAAGAGATAGTAATTATGAATAAATACAATTACTGTATTTTTATACAAATTTATAATTCATAAGTGCTCACTATACCCATTTTTGTCATAATTTAGCTACAAATAATTTAATACTATAATAATAACAGCAACTGTTTTTTAAAGTTAACAAAATCTTTCTTGTATATCAGCTGGTCCCTACAAATTTGGGAGGAAGGAACATTGGTTATTTTATTAGAATTTTTGAGATGATAAAATTTAGCCACTGGGCCCTGGTATGTTGATTCAATGGTAGAGCATCGGCCCTGCATGTGGAAGACATGGGTTCAATTCCTGGTCAGGGCATAAAGGAGGAGCGCCCATCTGCTTCTCCACCTCCTCTCTCACTTCTCTCTCTCTCTCTTCTCTTCACCTCCTGCAGCCAAGTCTTGATTACAGTGACTGACTCCAGGGGCTGAGGATGGCTCCATGGCCTCCACCTCAGGTGCTAAAAAAATGGCTCTGGGTGCAATGGAGCAAGGGCCACAGATGGGCAGAGCAACGCCCCCTAGTGGGCTTGCCAGGTGGATATGGGTGGAGGTGCATGCGGGAGTCTGTTGCTGCTTCCCATCTTCTCATTAAAAACATAGAAAAAAAAATTCAGTCACTGGAAAGTAACTAAGTTGCCTACTGAACCAGATGAAACCAAGATCTTCCAATAATATTTAGAAAGTTATTAATGACACATCCTATCCTAGACTGCTTATGACTGCCCCACACCAACACTGTCAGAAACTTTTAGGCACATTTAAGACTGCCAATGATTCCATATATTTTATTATATACTATGATTATATTTGTGTTTTGTTAAATAAATGTATTTATTAATGTTCTTCTTGAAAATGCTCACTAAATCCATATAAACCAATTAGGTTTGTTTAGTTTATAAAAAATTTAAAACCATCAGGATGAATAATAAGTCCTCAATTGGTCAAAAAATGTAGACAACTGTGATTTTCAATGGATTAAGTTACACTTTATAAGAAAAACAGTATTTCATTAATATGACATGTGATGTAACCTAATTGACTCAATAGAGAAACTGGATTTTACATATTCAATAATATTAAAACAGAGCAATTTAGTATGTTTATTTAAAGAGTTAAGTTTCTTTGCTTTTATTAAATGCTGTCTAATGTAAATCTTTAGGCATTATTTAATTTTATTAATTTTTCTTATGTTAACATTTGAATAGAATGCTAACATATAATTTACTGTTCCACAACATATTTATCCAATGCCTTGATGGCAGGCAGAATGCTCCCTGCAAGAATGTCCATAGCTTTATCCCTAGATTCTGTAAATATGATACAGTTCATTGAATGAAGCACTTCTCAGGTGTAAATAAGGTTACAGAATTTAATTTAGGAAGGTTGTCTGAGTTGTTTTATTGGACCCAGTTTAATAACATGAACCCTTACAAGCAAAGGAATTTCTCCAGCTGAAGACAAAAGGGATGCAGCAGAAGAAGTCAGAGAGATTCAAAGTTTGAGAAGAAGCCAGCTTGGCTAGTTTGAAGACAGAGGGGCCAACTTGATAAGGAATATAAATAGCCTGAAGAGTTGACAGAATCTCCTGGATGACAATGAGCAAAGAAATGGGGACCTCTTTTCTATAGTCATATAGAAATGAATTTGGCTAACAGGTGTGGATCATGAATAAAAAAGACTTTTTTGTCTGTTTTGTTCACTACTACGAGTCAAAACCTAAAATGTACATCTCATTTAAAGCTAAATGATCGAACCAATAAATTATATTTCTGCTTTTGTATATTGTTTTTTTAATATCATTTGTAGTTTTTTTCCTCTTGAGGGAGGACTCTAATTTTCTTGATTTTTAAGAGCTAGAAGTTCTGTACTAAACTTGTGAAATTGTTTCGATGAGAAATTTAGAAATGGAATCTATTTGATAGGAGAAAGGAAATGCATCAAAGTAAGTTACTAGAAATTAAACAATAAAAACTCAATTCAGTAAAATCAGGAAAACATTATATTATTTATATTGTTTAGCTAATCTTAGATAAAGAAAAGCAAAATAGGGAGAAAAAACAAGCAGAACTGTGAAGATTGCCCATTATTCTGGTGCAGGAGTAAGAAAAACAAATAACGCAGAAGGACTTTGAACACATGAAGTCAAGGTTTTATTAAAGACTGAAGCACCACTCCTGGTTTCAGGGAGGAGTGTAGAGTGATTTTGTTCAATAAATAAATTTCTGAAGTATGAAAGTATATTATTTATAAAAAAGATTGAGTCTAAATGCTGAAGAGCCCCTAGGGTACTATAGCATAGTGGCTTCTTCCATGGTTCTGTTACAATTGTTTTCCTATAAGTCAAAAAATTAAATTTCTATGCTATCTTGCTCTTCTTTCCATCAGCTTGCTTCCTGAAAATGTCATTCATTCTGGAAATGGGAGAAGCCTCCTCTCATGTTGACCAATGGGTTTGGGACTTGGACCAAAGTAGCAGGCTGCTGCTTACCTTGCTCTCTCTGCCCTCAGCATACCACCCACCCTGTTTTTTCAATTAACAAAGCTAGGCCTTTTTCACCCTCAAATCCCTTCTCCCTATATTTTTACGGTTATAGATTTGCCTCATATTCTCCATTCTATTTTGTCCTCTTTATTATTTATTATTGTGTTCTCTTAATAGATATCCTGCACCTGTCATTGTGTTTTTCTTCAATTTTATTTATCTCTTTATTGTCTCCTTCTGACTTACAGGAAAATAGATGAACTTTTACATGCATTTCTCTAACTTTTCTGCAATATATTTTCTGCTGTTGACTGTACCTACTGTTGTTTTACTTTTCACAGTCATAGTTCTTAAAATTTTATATTATTTCCTATTCATGGCCCACCTTTTCAAGTTTCTTGGATTCATTATTTTCAAAAATATTTCTGAGCATCTGAACCAGAATTTTGAATAGACTGCCTCTTGTTTCTGTGTTAACAACACTTTACAAGAAAATATATACTTTGATTCCTCAATGTGGGTCTGAAATTCTCATTTGAAGTACCGATTTTTCAGAATGATATATTTATCCTTTCATCTTCACAGAGAAGGTAAAGACAGTTTCCCTGAGAGATTGTGCAGATTTTACTAGATTCCGACTAAAGCAAAAACTCTGTCTTGAGTGCAATTACTAGAATTCCTGATAAAACAAAAGATGCAACCACCTTCTCCCTAAAATATATTATATCTTCTTACTCTTATTCCTAGGAAGTGCCTCTGAGGAGTTAAGACTTGAGAAGTTTCCTTCAATCCAGTTCCATCTCAAACTGTATCTATAAAACACTCTCAGTTATCGAAATACATCATTATTGCCTTTGGCACATGATGTACATTTATTTCTTTAATGATATTTTTAATAATAATGTAGCAATGTTTGAAGTAAGGGAATAATGAGTGATATTTACATGTCATTAATTCACTTTGAAACTAGGACAAGATTTTAGACTTTGATTAATTGTGAATACTTTTTTAATGTTTGCATGCATTTAAAACCAAGCACTTTTCTTAAATGTTTTCATTCTTAACCTGAACTACTCAGAGTGATATACACTATGTTGCTCAAGTAATACCATGAGTTGTTTCTTCTGAAATGTACCCTTAAAATAATATAATCTTTTAAATGTATACTTTTGTAAACAAATGCATTGGAAATAAGTTTCAAAACATTCAGCAGATTATTGGAAGTGTCCACACCTCAATAGTATAGTAACCACTTTGAGAGTATTGTTTAATTTATACTTCTGGAAAAGGTGGAGTCATAAAATAAACTTTTAAATCCTCCCCATTTTTATGCCCTTCTCTGACTGCTCTTGCCTGTTCACATCAGCAGTGCCCTTTACCTCTAACTAGACAGAATTATGTGTCCATCTTTCACCAGTCAGAGTGAGAAAGATCTCTATATCTCAGTAGACTTGTTGCTGCTATACCTGAATAGTGGTGAAAAGGCTGTTCCTTCAGCAATCCTTTTCTTTCTTGTGGTTGTGAGATTCCTTTGTGTCACATTAGTTATAATCAGTTAAGCTTCCCACTGCAAATCAAGCTTCTGATCAAAGTAACAAAGCTTTTCCTTTTAAAACATGTATTTTTCAATTATTAACATATGTCTCATATATTATAATGCATCACACAAATTCAACTCACTTCTTTTAAAATTTAATATTGTTAGAGCAAAGCTGATTTCAAATAATTTTCCAAAACAGAGTTACTTCAATGTTTGTACACAATGAGTATTCTAATCAAGTGTGTACAATTCCTACAAGTATTCATGAAAATATTTGTATAAATTCAATTTGTAGATTACTTGTAAATTTATTGGAAAGGGGTTCTGTAGCATTCAGCATTCTTAAAAGGATCCTTGTCACAAGAGTTTAATTACCTCACTCAGTTTCTTATTGCTATACCTTCTGAATGTTGTTCATTTATATTTGTATAAATGGGTGAACAGTGCAATAAATGTTAAATTCTTTTTTTAAAAATAATTTTCTCTGATTCTTATGCCCTAAACAAATCATTTAGAAGGGAAACAGATCATCCCAACTCATCTAATTATTATAGCCAATATGTTTCAGAATTTAATATGTGATTTTTTAAGATGTGTTTTGGCCAATATTTAAATAAGTACACAAGCTTCTAAATTCTTTTTGTTTAATATTATATTTATGGTTATCACATATCAAACATAATATAACTACTTTGGTGACAAATAAAGATATCTCACCCATTTACCACAAGAGATGTATTTCTTCAAAGTTTTTCAATGTTTAATTACTATATTATAAAGTATTATATTCCTATTTTAGAATTGACAACTAAGGACCTTTTCTGAATATTCTGTTCTCATCTTTTCTGGAAACAGGTGGCACTGTCTCAGAAAGCTGTGGACACTCTTTAAGAATCTGATTTTACAAATTAGGTTTCAGGAGCTCCACAGATCATTCTGGCCATGGTAATTTCAAAGATGATTCATTCCAGTGATTCCTTATAACTTAACATTTCACATGATTTCAAAAACATCACTTGAATAGGAACAGTAATAATTTTATTGGATGCATACTTGTTTATGTATGTATAGCAGGGAAAAATCAAATAAAGTTGCTTTACCTAAAACAAAAATATGCTATTTCCAGAGTGACAGACAATAGCTGTTTAACAGTGCTTGGTATTCCATTGAACTGCTCTGAATTCTTAAAGATAAGAGGAAATAATATGCCTAGCTCACTAAAAAGAGGGATTTACATAAGTAGAACATAATTATACAAGTAAGACCTTGTCACTGAGGCTTGAGAGGGTTAATGATTATGGTGATAATTAAAATGCAGAGGATTTGCTTTCTGAAAAGCTCAGTGTACTTCCCCTATATCTTTTCATTGATCTCTGTACGATAGCTACATAGCAGAATGTTTAAATGCCTCAGAATAATGTAAAGAGATGTGTGACCTGTTATAACGGCAAGTAATTATAAGCTCTTGTGTTTTGCCTCACCTGAAAGACAGGACCTCCATTGACATAGCTTTTTGAAATATCATTTCAGGTCAACATAGCAAAACTGACTCTGAGGAAAGAGTGCCACCTACTGAATCAAATTTCCCGGGTTCTCTCTCCAAGGGCTAGTCTCTCAGTTTTAGAATTGTCCTAACATGCTTTCTGTAAGAAGTAATGTGATTACTGCATCATGTATGAAATACTGATTATTTTTGTTTCCATCTTCAGTCACTTTATTTTAATGACCCAGGAGTCACATATATGTTAACTATTTTATTGACAAACTTTTTATTTCTTTTTAAAGAGTACCATACAAGATTAAACAAATTTAATTGTCTTATGAAGGAAATTTCCAAAACGAATGCCTGAATGCCTCTGTTTATTATCAAAGTGACCACAAGGGGGAGCTAGCATGTAACTTCTTTTGGGGCAGGAGAGTTGAGGTTTCACAATAAATTGAATCCATCTATTTCTAGCTAATTCAAAAGATACAGATATGTAATTTGGAATATATAAAGCTCAAGGTAACTTTTCTCATAATTACATTTTCACGATAATCCAACTCCTTTTTATTATATGTTAAAATACTTGTCATTAGATATAATGTAATAGATTCTTTTTTTTTTTTGCTATAACAATTTGTTTCTATATAATCTCCCTCCCAAGGACTCTACACGCAAGTATACACACGCAATTTATTTAAACCATACCAAATAACCTTCCGTTGCAAAAACTTAAGCATACAAATCTTAAGTTAATTTCTAATTTGTCTAATACTATAAAATAATTGAAATATGTGTCACTGTTCAAAGTTGATCATTGGCAACTAATGTATGAATATTTTTTTCTGACTTAGATACTTTGAAATATATGTAAAATACATACACACCGGTTATAAATTTAGTTCATTTATTGTGTGAATTTCAGGTTAATAGAACTTGCCTGCTTTTGTAGGGTTAATCCAGTAACTTAATTTGACTATTCCTTGGGAACACATGCTCTATGCATGGGAGGAGGGCATATATACATACATATATATGCCATCATTCTGCAACATCATAACATATAAATAAACATAGGAGAAAATTAAAATGTACTATTTCTTGACACATAATTTTCTAATAAGAAGATTTAATCATTTTAATAAAAACAATAAATTATTATTTAATAAGATAGTTTTTTTTGGAGGTATTTTACACTTTTTTATTTTGTTGTTATGTAAAAGAGATTGAGTCCTCAAAAACTTTTAAAATTATAAACATTTCTCCTGAAGCCTAAAAATGATAGTTAACTTGCTGCTTTATTAGATTCATATTTACCAAAAAGAAAAAAGATATGTTTTAGTAATTGTGCAATTAGTAGTGTAATTTGTTAAAAGCAAAAGTTTTGATTAAAAGTCAGCTAATAGCCAGTAGGTGTGTGTTAGAGGTGAGCCACTAATACCTCTAAAAGACAATGAAAACTAGGAAAACTAACTGTGAATGAAGTACTGTTGTTCACTTGAGGATTTAAATAAGATAAGGTCAATTTTGACACTTATTAAATCTAAAGCAGTTTAGCTATTATCTTTTTAAATCTCTGCTAACAAAATAAATATAAAACCATGTAGTGAAATAATAGTAAAAATGATGGTGAAGAAAATAGTGAAGAATTTTTCATTCATAGAAACAGTGGTGTGTTAAAAATAGCATCAAAAGTCTCTGAAGAACTGTATTTTATTGAACTCAATATAGCAATCAAGACAAGTTTCAGAAGAATATTGCAATTACTGCCATTATAGCTCTGCACATAAACTTTCTGAACTATGATTATGACTACTAAACATAAATTTTAACTAATCACTCAGAGACTAAAATAACTTCAAAAACAAAATATCATTGAAAAAGCATCTTTAAAGTTGTTCCTTAATAATAGTAATTCAATTATTGATTTAATGTCATAGTATTAATCAATCTTTATTAGTCTATAAAATAAACATTACTACTTCTGTTTGAAACTATTCTAATATATCAATTTATTTTAAAACTCAGTATATCTTATTAATTATTTATCATGTTTATATAAGTATTTCCAAGTAAATGTTCTAAGTGACTGTGCATGCTTATATATTTTTTATAAGATCACACAAGATCTTTGGTTATTCAATATATTTGTAAATAAAAAAGGTATATTATAATTTTGGCTTAAAGTTAAGACTATCATTTATAATTATAAATCATAATTATAACCCAGTCTCTTCTTGAGAAATGTGAGATTATAGGTATTGTTAGTTATGAATAATATTACATTATTCTATATTCCATAGCTAGATTTCATATGTTCATAGCTTACCTACTGCAGTACAAAGACCAATAGGATTTTTGAACTGTTTGACCATATTTTTATAATTTCTGTTATTAAAAAAATGAGTTCAATAACTATTGTGAACAGGAAAAATATATTTGGTGAAAAACATAGAACTTATGAGATAGCTAAAAATTAAAAGTCATTATATATGTGTGTATATAGCAAGAGAGAGGGAAAAAGAGAGAGAGGAAACAGGGACAGACAGGAAGGGAAAGAGATGAGAAGCATCAACTCATAGTTTTGGCACCTTAGTTGTTCATTGATTGTTTTCTTATATTTGCCTTGACCAAGAGACTCTAGCAAAGCCTGTGACCCCTTGCTCAAGCCAACAACCTTGGGCTTTAAGCAGTGATGGGATTCAGCATGTTTGCACCAATACCTAATTTTTTATTGAATTTGGGGAACCGATTGTTAAAATGGCACTTGTAATCAGGATTCTCTCTAAGGTGGGCGCCTGGGCAGCCCCCTAATATGAAAATCACAAATTTACATTCCTTCCTTTTTTTAAATATTAGTCTGTGCAACAGTGTATTCTAAATGCCCAAAGTAATGTTCATTCCGTCCATAGGTGAAAAAAATTGCAAGTGAGGATGCCAATCAAGAAACAATATGGAAATATCTTAAGTTTTATTGTTTTTGTCAGGTATTATTTAATATTTTTTATTAATATTATAAAACTTTTTTATAACATAATCTAGTTTTGTGTACTTCTATTGTTCTTATTTAAGTATTAAATGCATGAAATAATAAACTACGTTTCTGTATATCATTTTTTATACTTAAAACAGTCAAAAGAACTGGTTGTTAACTTATTTGAATCCCATCACTGGCTTCAAACCAGCACGTTTGGGCTTAAGGCAGTGACCATAGAGTCATGTCTATGACCCCACGCTCAATCTGGAGCCCCTGTTCAAGCTGGTGAGCCTGCGCTCAAGGCAGCGGCCTCGGGTTTTAGGTTTCCAGCCTGGGTCCTCAGCATACCAGGCCGATGCTCTATCCACTGCGCCACTGCCTGGTCAGGCAAGAATGATTATATATTTAAAAATTGTGTCAGATTAAAAGAAAGCCAAATAATTAGAAGTATCAGTTGACTCATTTCATTTGAAAATAAAATAAGAATGAGACATTATGTTGAAAATAAATTATTTGAGTACATGTTAGTTTTTAGCAATAGAACTCAATACTACAAATTGTATAAAATATAAGTAAGGTATCTGACTTAGTTCTATTTTGCTCCCTTTGGCCAAAGCCTCGTGGTTTGCACCCTAATCCTGGTAGTTCTCTTCCTATACACTAGAGGGAATTGTGACATAATTACTGTACTCTGGAAAGGGTGGGCAAATTGATGTCTAGGAAGATATATTTCTTATCAATGGTCTTAGACACCGCGCTTTTCCACTTATTTGCATAAGAGCACAGCTGATTAAGACTAATCAATAAACCATACTAGTTTTCCTTGGAATTTTTTTTTCTTATTTTTTGCCTTATCACAAACTTCAAGTAAGTACTGTATTACCCCATGTATAAGACGCTCCCATGTATAAGTCGCACCTTATTTTGGGGGCCCAAATTCTTTTTAAAAAATGTATCACATAAAGTTACTGAACTCAAGCTTTATTCATCATGAAATCCTCATCACTGTCAAAATTCCCATCCATTAGCTTGTCCTCATCTGTGTCTGACCTCGAATCACTGTCTTCAAAAATGAGCGCAAAAACAAGCGTGAAAAAGTGGGAAACGCAAGTAAAAATCTACAACCACTGTCTAAGACGCACCCAGTTTTTAGACCCCAATTTTTTTGGGAAAATGTGAGTCTTATACATGGAGAAATACAATATATTTTATGACTTTCCTTGAATTAGTATGTAATGCAAAAAAAAAAAAGCCACATTAAGAAAGTAATAATTACTAAATTACTGTGTAATCACTACTCTTTATTTAAGCTAGCTGCTGTTTTTAAAGCCCCAAAGTCTCACCCTCCAAGGTATACCTGTTGGGACAGAGGTACACACCCAAAAGAAATGTAAAGATCAGGTTTCAAAAGTTAGCACGGTTAAGGACCCACTGGGCACAAAACAATCTAGATTTCTACTCTCTAGCTCCCTTGTTTAGCAAAGATATATGCGTGACAAGCTACTGATTGGAGAAAATTCCGAGTCTCTTTAGGATTTAAAGGTCAGGCTGTTTAGAACTCCTCCTTAAATTTTCAGCTGTTAAAGACAGTCTCTTAAAGAAGTGGTGAATTTTGGATCGAGACCTGATTGCAAATTCAGACTATAGTATTATTGAATCCACTGGGAAATAAATAACTTTATTTTTAACCTGAATGTTTAAGTAGTTACCACAATAATAAACATCAGAACTTTCTTGTAATTGGTCTGGATTTGATTTTCTCTGAATCCTGAATGATTCATGTTACAGACTTCTACGTTAGTCATTCACAATTTATAAATGGCAACTTAACTTTAGTATTTATGAATTTCGATCAATACTCTAGCAATCAAAACACTCACCTTTTCTATTTCAATTCTTCCATTTCTTTTTCCTTCTTAACTCTTTCCAACACAGCTAGATCTCTAGCGAACCAGTCTTCACTTGTGGATTTGTGATAATAGATTGGGAAGAAAAAATATCTGAAATTAGATTCTGAAGTTGGAGAAGTAAATGAATTAGGAACCTCTTTCTCTCTCACTCTCTCCCTCTTCCTCCCCCCCACCTTGTGTGTGTGTGTGTGTGTGTGTGTGTGTGTGCGCGCGCGCGCGCGCGCGCGTGGTCGTGATGGTGTTATTTACAGACATGCATCTTAAGAGATCACCCACTGCTCTGCCTTCATGTTTATGGTTCAGCTTCTATGCAGAAGCGCTTTGGCAAATGTGGTTATCAACACTTACGAGGTCTTAAGGAGATAAATTGCCTTATGGAACTTTAATAACAAGCTTGAAAGGAACAAAACACCAAATTTACAGTTTGGCTGGGTGCGCAGCCGCTTTACCTTGAATCTGAGCTCAGGGCGGGAAAGACTGAAAAGGGCAGAACCCTAAATATTATTTAGCCAGATTTGAGTTTTAACAAGCTGCAAAGCTAGAATTGACAGCGAGTCTTTCTCTTTAAAGAACAAGCACTTTTTCTCTGGGGAGACACGGCTTCTCTTTCACTGGGCTTCTGCTTTTCTTCTGAAACACTTTCATAATCTAGTGACTTTCCTTGCATGGGTGCCTGGGGACAGCTAATTTTTCTCGGAGGATAAAAAAAGTTACATATTGATCGCTGGTGCACGCGGTGTGTTTGCACCAACTCGAGCAGAAGCGGGCGCGCAAGCGCCCTCGTATTCACACACTTACTGAAATACACATCACACTGCCCAGAAACACACACACATCCTTCTGCACCTCATTCACACGAGTCCACGGAGAGAGAGAGAGAGAGAGAGAGAGAGAGAGAGAGAGAGAGATATCTGCGCCTCCTTTGGTATGGGTATGTGTACGGTGCCAGTGTGTGTGTGTGTGTGTGTGTGTGTGTGTGTACAAAAGCCCACCGGGAAGACCGCAGCTATCTTACTCTGCAAACAAGCTGCGACTTCGGTTCCAGTGTACATCGGACAAAAAAACGATCACTGTCAAACTTTTTTTTTCCTTTAATTCTCTTTTTCAAAGGAAGACGGTGAAGGACCTTCACCCAGAAATCTAACACTCGGGAGGCCTGACAGCAAGGCACCAGGCACCGCCGCGGCAGCGGAGCGCAAGGTTCCGCAGGTCCAGCTGGTCTCGCTTCTAACTGATCTAATCAATGACTCTGAAGTGCCGGGGTTCCTGGCTCCGCCCCAGTCAGTCTTCCCTCTGCCTCCCATTGGGCGATGGCCGAGGAGGCGGGGCTTTGCTCCTCGCGCGGATTGGCTGGCAGGGAATCAGTATCAATGTTCAAGCTGCGGCGTGAGGTGAATAGAGTCAGTCAGCAAGAGGCGCTGGGGAGAGAGCGTGGACTCGCCAGCCTGGCGGATGCGGCAGCGGCGGAGGGCGGCTGGGGAGACGCTACTCCAACTGTTGAATTTTCGCCTTTCTTTTCCTTGATGCTTTGCTTGCGGAGATGGATTTATTTGTTTTGAAGTCCGCACGGCTTTCGCAGGCTGTGAGGTGATCCTGACAGACACCAGAGATTGAAAGAGACCACCCGTGACAGAAAAGGAGTAAAAAATAAAAAAATAAAAAAATAAACCTCTACAACGGACTGCACAATTAACTATGCACACCGGGGCTGGACTTTGTGAATAGAGAACATTGGGAGGAGAATCGTGAACTAAGATGCGGGGCTAAGCTGTGAACACTCACTGGAATCCTGATCCCCCCCAAGACTCTGAAAGATTTTGGGGTTCCTCACGCCTAACCAAAAGGAAAGGTTTTTTTATTCTTTCATTTTTTTTTTGAAAAATAAATCAATAAATACACCTAGCAAAACAGACGCCTTGTTTTCCCCGAGCCTCGGACTCCGGCAGAGAGAGGTAGAGTAAAAGTGCTGCTGGATTCAGCTTCACCTTCTTCCTCCCCTCCCTCCCTCTCTGTCGCTTTTTCCTTCTGCTCCAAAACATACATCTGCCTTCTCTTTCTCCGGAGTGAGTCAGAGAAAACGTTAGGAAGGAGCCGCAACTAATGTCTGTGAAGGAAGGACCGTGAGGCGAGAGGGAATCCGATTTGTTCCGCTGCCTCTGACTCACGCGGCAGATCCGAGCACCTGCATTTCTGGATGTGTCATTCCCGTAGGTCCGGGCGTCTCTAGACCCCGAGATAACGTGCAGACAGACAGACGTGCGCCTGACGTCCCCTCGGAGGCAGCTCCCCGAGGCGGGCGCCCCTGGCCGGGCTCGCGCGCTGCAGCCCCGCGCCCCCGCCCTCCCCGAGCCGTCCAGAGACGTGCGGGGGAGACTGCAGAATGCATCACGCCAAACCTTGACGTGTTTCTTTCATCCGGCTCACTCTTACTATTAAAAAAAATTTTTCTTGAAAGAAAAATACCCTACACTTTATTCGCTTCAAATATTCACCACTTTGTATTGCTCGCCGAGGTTTCCCTTCCTAGAGACAGAGGACTGGGAGACAGGGCCGTTGGAAGGAGCTGCTGAATAGGAAGAAAAGCGAGGCACTTGACAGCCCAGCCCTGTGAATGCGGAGACTGTTTCCCTCCCAGGGAGAGACAGGGCGAGTGTGTGCGCGAGGACCGGGAGGTGGCTCCCCCTGCCTCTCCAGCTCGCTTCCCCCACCCCCCTCAAATCTGCACACCCAACCAGGAGTTGCCTGTTGATTTCCTTTCGCCCGAGAAGCAAAGCAAACTGGAATTAAACTGCAGGGAGAGAAGAAGTCCTTGCTCGCGGGGAGAGGAGGGGATGGTAGCGGCGGCCGCCGGCTCCGCGCGGAGAAATCAGAGTGTGTGTTCTCCGAACCGAGGCGGAGACACATCGATACGTTTCCCCCCTCCCGCTACACCCACGCCGCAAACGCCGATCGGGCTGTGGCTTTCTTGACTTTGGGGGAGAGCCTGTTGGGAGGAAGAGAGGGAGGAGCTTGGTGGAGGGAGGAAACTACAAATCGGGACACTAGTTCTTTGCGCTGCATTTCCTCCCTTCCTTTCGGCTGCTCGGAAAGGAGACAGAAAAAATACGCTTGGCTGGGAGATGCAGTCCGCCGCCGCCGCCGCCGCCGCCGCCTCAGCCAGAAACGCAAGATTAGATCTATAAATGCAGCAAAACACTGCCTGAAAACAGACCAGCCCCAGAAGCAAGCAGACATTTCACAGCTCTCCGGGGAAGCTGCAAAATATATCTGATTCTCTCGTCGTTGTTCCCCATCCCCATCCATTTCATTGCCAGAGGCGACCAGAAACAAGTAAGGATTCCACTTTCCGATCCGCCTGGAGACACACCTCCCGCTCCTCCCCCATCCACTGCGAGGAGTGTTCCGCGGCTTCAGGCGGGAGCGGATTCGCAGCGCCCTAGCGGGAGCGAGGAAGAGCTACGGATTCTGGGCTCATCATTATCCCTCCCAGACTAGATTTACTTCTTATCGCCGGCATCGCCGCTCAAGTTTGAGTCTCCCCAAGTTCCGGCGGCAGAGACAAAGCCCCGGGCTGGCTCCCAGCCGCAGGGAGCCGCCGCCTAGCCCGGTGCCCCTGCAGCTCTGCTGCGCCGCTGCTGCTCGCCCAGTGCGGATGCTGTAGATCAACAGGTTCGGGAACTTACGCGGAATAACCCGAGACCTCCGGGTGCCGCAGCCCAGGAGCCGAGGGACAGAGGGACCCTCAGACTTGCGGCCGGCCTCGCGCGCGCATGCTGCGCGGGGGCTCCAGGCTGGCGCGCGCCCCTCCGCTCTCCCCGACCGTCCGGCTGCTCCTGCCCCCACCCCCCCGGTCTGGGATGTACCTTTCCATCTGTTGCTGTTTCCTGCTATGGGCCCCTGCCCTGACTCTCAAAAATCTCAACTACTCGGTGCCGGAGGAGCAGGGGGCCGGCACGGTGATCGGCAACATCGGCAGGGATGCTCGACTGCAGCCAGGGCTTCCGCCCGCAGAGCGCGGCGGCAACGGCGGGCGCAGCAAGTCGGGTAGCTACCGGGTGCTGGAGAATTCAGCTCCGCACCTGCTGGACGTGGACGCGGACAGCGGGCTCCTCTACACCAAGCAGCGCATCGACCGTGAGTCCCTATGCCGCCACAACGCCAAGTGCCAGTTGTCCCTCGAGGTCTTCGCCAACGACAAGGAGATCTGCATGATCAAGGTGGAGGTCCAGGACATCAACGACAACGCTCCCTCCTTCCCCTCGGACCAGATTGAGATGGACATATCCGAGAACGCGGCCCCGGGCACCCGCTTCCCCCTCACCAGTGCACACGACCCAGACGCGGGCCAGAACGGGCTCCGCACTTACCTGCTCACGCGCGACGACCACGGCCTCTTCGCGCTGGACGTCAAGTCCCGCGGAGACGGCACCAAGTTCCCAGAGCTGGTGATCCAGAAGGCACTGGACCGCGAGCAGCAGAACCACCACACGCTCGTGCTGACCGCCCTGGATGGCGGCGAGCCGCCGCGCTCCGCCACGGTGCAAATCAACGTGAAGGTGATCGACTCCAACGACAACAGCCCCGTCTTCGAGGCGCCCTCTTATCTGGTGGAGGTGCCCGAAAACGCCCCGCTGGGCACCGTGGTCATTGACCTGAACGCCACCGACGCCGACGAGGGTCCCAACGGCGAGGTGCTCTACTCCTTCAGCAGCTACGTGCCCGACCGCGTGCGGGAGCTGTTCTCCATCGACCCCAAGACCGGCCTGATCCGTGTCAAAGGCAACCTGGACTACGAGGAGAACGGGATGCTGGAGATCGACGTGCAGGCCCGCGACCTGGGGCCCAACCCCATCCCGGCGCACTGCAAGGTCACCGTCAAGCTCATCGACCGCAACGACAACGCGCCGTCCATTGGTTTCGTCTCCGTGCGCCAGGGGGCGCTGAGCGAGGCCGCCCCGCCGGGCACGGTCATAGCCCTGGTGCGGGTCACGGACCGCGACTCGGGTAAGAACGGGCAGCTGCAGTGCCGCGTCCTGGGCGGAGGCGGGGCGGCCGGCGGCGGCGGCCTGGGCGGGCCGGGAGGCTCTGTGCCTTTCAAGCTGGAAGAGAACTACGACAACTTCTACACGGTGGTGACTGACCGCCCGCTAGACCGGGAGACCCAGGACGAGTATAACGTGACAATCGTGGCTCGGGACGGGGGCTCCCCTCCCCTGAACTCCACCAAGTCGTTCGCAGTCAAGATTCTGGACGAGAACGACAACCCGCCTCGCTTCACCAAGGGGCTCTACGTGCTGCAGGTGCACGAGAACAACATCCCGGGGGAGTACCTGGGCTCGGTGCTCGCCCACGACCCCGACCTGGGCCAGAACGGCACCGTGTCCTACTCCATCCTGCCCTCGCACATCGGCGACGTGTCCATCTACACTTACGTGTCTGTGAACCCCACCAACGGGGCCATCTACGCTCTGCGCTCCTTTAACTACGAACAGACCAAGGCTTTTGAGTTCAAGGTGCTGGCGAAGGACTCTGGAGCCCCCGCACACTTGGAGAGCAACGCCACTGTGAGGGTGACAGTGCTGGACGTGAACGACAACGCGCCGGTGATCGTGCTGCCCAGTCTGCAGAACGACACCGCCGAGCTGCAGGTGCCGCGCAACGCCGGCCTGGGCTACCTGGTGAGCACGGTGCGCGCCCTGGACAGCGACTTCGGCGAGAGCGGCCGCCTCACCTACGAGATCGTAGACGGGAACGACGACCACCTGTTTGAGATCGATCCGTCCAGCGGCGAGATCCGTACGAAGCATCCCTTCTGGGAGGACGTGACCCCCGTGGTGGAGCTGGTGGTGAAGGTGACCGACCACGGCAAGCCCACCCTGTCCGCAGTGGCCAAGCTCATCATCCGCTCGGTGAGCGGCTCCTTGCCCGAGGGGGTCCCCCGGGTGAACGGCGAGCAGCGCCACTGGGACGTGTCGCTGCCGCTCATCGTGACTCTGAGCACTATCTCCACCATCCTCCTAGCGGCCATGATCACCATCGCCGTCAAGTGCAAGCGCGAGAACAAGGAGATCCGCACTTACAACTGCCGCATCGCCGAGTACAGCCACCCGCAGCTGGGCGGGGGCAAGGGCAAGAAGAAGAAGATCAACAAGAACGACATCATGCTGGTGCAGAGCGAGGTGGAAGAGAGGAACGCCATGAACGTCATGAACGTGGTGAGCAGCCCCTCCCTGGCCACCTCCCCCATGTACTTCGACTACCAGACCCGCCTGCCCCTCAGCTCGCCCCGCTCGGAGGTGATGTACCTCAAACCAGCCTCCAACAGCCTGACTGTTCCTCAGGGGCACGCGGGCTGCCACTCCAGCTTCACCGGACAAGGGACTAACGCCAGCGAGGCCCCTGCCACTCGGATGTCCATAATTCAGGTAGGAGACTTTTAGCGTAACTGGGACTTCATTTTATTGCTGACGTAGAAGCTGTCCTGAAACCTTTGGTCCAGGACAAGCCAGCCACACTGCCAGCAGCAGTGAGAGGGTTTTTTTTCCTTTCTTTTTTTAAATGAAAATCGTTTACACTTTGCCAATGCGTGTACATTATCTATACATATCCCTTCTCATGTAAATAGTCTAAAATCTACAAGATGTACATGTCTTACTTTTGTTGCGTTTTTTAAAGTTTATTTTTATAGGTTTAAAAATGTTAGTGTTCAACATTTATAGTTAATTTTACATAATTTTTGTTAGATGGTCTACACTTTTTTTCTATAAGAAAGGATTCTCAGAGTAGAAAACAATTTTACTTAATTCACTTTAAAAGTGAATTTAATTTCATTAATAATATGATACCAAATGAAAGAAAGAAATGTGACCCAAATATTAAGAAGTTAACTACTTGACGTACAACGTAACAACCACCTAGAATTCCAGAGCCTCATTCACCTCGAGCTAACTTTTCACCTAAGAACAAGTCAGCTCTGTATTTTAAAATTGTTTTAAAGGACATGAAGTTTATTTATTCTTTAGCTGAAACTGCAGCATAATGCATGAAGTTGCTTAAGCTTTGGAAACTTGACATTACCTCTAAAGATCTTTCAAAAGTTTGGATAAATGCAGACTGGCTGAGTAGCTATGAAAAGTTTAAACTCATTTTGTCCTGTGGTTTCCCTGATCTGTTTTTTGGTGTCGTTGAGGAATGAGGAACGAAGAAAGTTCACAAGAGGGTCACGGACTCATTTGGGGTTGTTGAAAACAGGAGACAAAGTTGCACTGAAGGCACTGGTGCCAAAAATACTTCCAGAATGCATTTATTATGCATACTGTGTATTTTCTGTATATCTAAGTGATATTTAATATGTAGTAGATAGTATCATTTGAAGTTCTTGATATATGACAAAACTGACCCAATATGGATATAGATTCTAACAACAGGTGACTGAATTATGACTAATAATTGTTTAGTTTATTTTATCCACTATTGTGTCACAGAAAAACTTATTTTTTTCTTATTATGAACGTGTGTTACTACAAATTTGATGAACAGTACTTGAAATTCAAAAGTGAGTTTCCAAGTGATACTTTGGGAAGGAAGATTAATTTGGGGCAAATGAAAATAATTTGTTCATTATTTTATGCTTTGAAGAACAAATACCTTTTTAATGACACCCAAGTCATGTTTTTATTATCAAAATAGAGTTTTAAAATTTCATAATCTTATCCTTTCTAAGATAAGTGTAACAAACACTAAAACTTAGCAAAATGTATTTTCTTATGATAGTATAATGTCTTGTAAAACAGACTCTTGTACTTGATACCACTAAATATAAAAGTATAAATTGTGGTAATATTAAATTTCACTTTTTACAGTGTTTACTGTATACCAGTATTCATGATTTTTTGAGATTTATATAAAACTAAACAAGAAATCTTCCCTTTAAAAAATTGTGTTTTCTATGGAAATCTTTATGTGACTGTGTAAAATTGGTATTTATGATAATCTCTTTAGAGGGAGGTGTTAATGTATATATTTATAGATACTTTACAGTCATTTTACAAATGCACGTTATATACTTTCTTATATTTTTACCATTGACAATTACAATGATATCACAGAGGGTTAACGATTAATCTTCTACTTCAAGATTTATCAGTTGAATTTTTATTTAGGGTCCATATAAAAATGAAGTTGGTGCAATCGAATTCTCAGCAAGCCTGATTCCTTGGTGATATTAGTGGGGAACAATCTTGGGTGGACGTAGCCAGAAGGTTTTGAGGGACAGGGTGCTGGTACTGTATTTACATCATACTGTTCTTGAAGCTGGTCACTGCTGGCTGGCTGGATGAATGGATGGTGATGGTGATGATGATGATTCTTCTCATTAACAGTAAAACTTGAGCTAAAGCAAATCACACAAACACACACACACTAAAACACACACACACACAAGATGAGAAAGAGATAGTTTAAACAGAAAACAAAAAGACAAACTTCCTTGACATTTCTTTTCTTCTAGAATCATAACCCATACTATAGAGACACAGAAAAAAAAAAGTTTTAATTTCTTCAAAAATTTTTTCTAAAGTGGCTCAATTTTCCATATTGCTCTTGTCCTGAAAATAATATAAATCGTTAAAACAAGCTTCCCCCCCCCTCTACTGAGGTTTTGCAATTCCTTAAGGGATGCTTTATAAATTTCTAGTAAGTTAATTTCTTTTTAAATATATCAGATATTTCTCAATACCTATTCTGGAGAATAGAGTAATTGACTACAGTGACCTTTCTTTTTTTTATTTTTTAAATGACTGTGCTACACATATTTCGTGCTAAACTGATATATTTAAATTATAGTGTTCAGGTATTCTATAATCTTGTTTCAAGTGCATTTATTAGTGGTTTTAACACAGCTTGGTGAGAAAATTTATTAATATCATATGTATTTCTGAAGGAAGAATTTTAATCCATAAGAGTATACTCAGACTAGCAGTTACTAGATCTGGTTTATCTTACCATCTTGTGCATTGTTTAGAAGGTGTACAGTATGTTTCTATTGATGGAATGAGAAGTTTCTTAATTATTTGAGATACACTGATAAAGTGACATGACATGGAAACTTCAGAATTTATAAGACTCATGTTACAACTCAAATTAAGATTTGCTTAAATGTCAGAAGATTTTGTGTGGGTGGCAGAGCCTAAAATTTTATGTCAAAGATCTGTATGTTCTTGGGCATAAGGATATTTTTACTGAATACGGATGCAGAACAATTATGTAAGCTAAAAAGAGTGTTTTTTGAGAAGAAATTTTATTTCAGGTTTTTAAGAGATCTTATTTCAAGTTTTTCAACTGAAGTAAAGTCAGTTTATGAAGTATTTAAACGATAGACTAGTGATTAAAATATCTCTTCAGTAGTGTGATTCAAAATAAAAGAGCTAAAATAGTTTATTTATTTTAAAGCTATAAAATTTATTTTGAAAAATAGAAGCACAGAGCTTGTGATAGCTGAGGCATATAGATTGTTATACAAATTTACAAAAGCACTTTTCATAGGAGCAATTTCCATATGAATTATTTCATATGTTAAAAAGGGAATCTAAAATCGAGTAAAGATCATCACTAATTGTCATGAGTAACTGCTAATCATGGCTTATCAAGAATTATTTAAGTCTCAGAGAAACTTCTCAACAGGTGTTTTCCACAAAGGCTTCACTGAGAAGGGAGGGAAGGCTGGGCACTTTTTACTAGTGGGAGTATTTCTAGTTTTGTTTGAACATCTGTTGTTTTCAGAATTTTTGGTAGAACCACTATAAGTCATTTTAATATGCATTTCAGAGAAGAAAAATATTGAGCCAGCAGAATAGGATCTACTAAAATAAAATTTAAAAAGAATACATTCTTACACTGTTTTTACAGTTCAATTTTAAAAGAGTCACACTAGGGTTAACTTTAGATTCTTTGTTAGAAGAGAAAATTCTTTTGATATATGTGCATGAAGCTTTCAATAAAAGAATTAAACACATGGTACATGTATAAATATAAAAGTTGAGACATAGAGGACTAAAGTATCATATAGGCAAGAGACTCTGTTTTAAAATGAAAAGGTAAAAGAAAATTTGTATCTTTAATAGATACATTTTTTTTCATTGTACGCCTTTATTCCCATTTCCCTAATCTCTAAGAGATTCCTAACAATAGGAATTCACCTGAGTTCCCTACATGATGATCTTCAAAACTTCACACTCAGTATATTAGCGATTTCAGTAACAAACACAAAATGTGTGAACATTTTTTTCTTCATTTGTAATTTTGATTATATTTTCGTGCAGTGCTATACTAAGATGTCACAATTTTATTATTTACATGTAATCATTTCCATAAACTTCATATACATCTTATTTTTAAGGGTTATGGTTGGCTGAGTGAAAAGAAAATGTTTCTTTCTTACTACCTGCCTCCAGGAATGTCTTGTGCACTTGTCTTTCTAAAAAAAATTTAAAGATAAGATTACTACTTTAAATTAATGTGAGTACATAATCATAAAACTTTTCTTTCTGTTTTAATGTATATTAAAAGTAGTACAAATAAAGTACAAATAAATTTAATTAAAAAGATAATCAGCCTTTAAGGTGTTTTGACTTTCTTTACAGAACGTTTAAAATGCTAATTATTATATTCATTCTTAATATATTGTTACTTTTACTCTTAGTTTTGTGTATGCCCATAAACATATGAGCTCCAATATAAATTTGTGTGCATTTCTAAACTTTACAGTAAATGAAAACACAAAAATTGTAATTTTAAAATTATATAAACTAGAAACCTGAGACTCTTATTTTTAATACTAGTTGATATAACTACTCCTATGGTAATAACATTTTCAGCCATTTGTTTTTAATTTTCAAAATATCAGCTATGTAATACTTATTCTCACACTGAGATGATAATCTATCAGTCTTTTATAAAAGTAAAAGTAAGGTAATATGAAGCTTTACCTGGGTTCTATGAGTGAGTTCTATAATTTTATTTGAGTTCTATGAATGAATTTTATCATTTTACTTGCATTCTATTTAGAAGTTCATTAAATATTTTATGTAAGTCTACATGGAAGATTTGAGAATTTAATTCTTGATACCTTTATGTTATTTAAAGCTGTGTGAAATCATGAAAAATATCAGGTCATGGAAAAATATAACTTACAATTTTTATCTCAACTTCTTGAACATATTTTTTAATCAAGAAAAACATTTCTATGTTTTAAACATTTCTTTTAGCTTGTGATTATACTGATCAAGCCATACCAAAACCTGTCATATTATCCAGAAAACTCTCTCTATACAGTTAATATTATCATATACATTATTCATCTTTTTACAATTCATAAATACAGGTTTATATGTGAAGTTAAAAAATGAATTATTCTTAAAATTTTAAATATCATCTCTATTAAAGGACTGTGAAGTATACATATTTTATATTTTTATTTATTTATTCATTTTTATTAGAAAGAGAGAGGAAAGAGACAGAGAGAACAGGCGGAGATCAGGGGGTGGAGCAGGAAGCATCAACTCTCATATGTGCCTTGACCAGGCAAGCCTGGGGTTTCGAACTCGCGACCTCAGCATTCCAGGTCGATGCTTCATTCACTGCTCCACCACAGGTCTGATTGAAATATACATATTTTAAAAGAATTCTTAAATATCTACAGATAAATATTATTACTATTTTAAAATATAATCTTTAACTTTATCACATTTCACTACCATTTTCAGTTTTCAACTTTTTATTGTGAGTGCTGATGTAATACTATGAAAAATAAATATATTTATAAAGTAAATGATGTAAAATTTTTTGGAAAAATTAAGTATGTATATATGTATCTGTGGCTTTATATTTTTAGTATAATGTATATAAATACGTAAACACAGATATTAGCCCATTTTTTACTTTATTAGTTCAAAGAAAGTTCTCTTTTGAAAGATGAACTCAAACCTTTTTCTTTCAAAATATGTTAAAACTTGTTGATTTTACTGTTTTCTTAAAGTAGAGCCAGTCATTATAGAGAAGAAGGAACAGTTGGCCTTCAGTGTAGTTTATGCAGATTAACATTAAAAAAAAAAATCTCATGCAAGTTTCTGATTCTTCTGGAGGATTATAGGATTGCTGTAGGTACTGTCAAGATATGTGCTATAAGTCTGATGATGAAAGAACAGGAAGAAGATGAAACCATTAGAACTGGACTCATGCCAATTAGGAAGCAAAACTTAACTCCCTTATGCTGAGAAGTCTTGCAGTATACTCAATAGTGGGTAAATTCTTACAAATGCATCTGCTAATTATGATATTAGTCATTGTTCCAGAATGTATTCCCTTCTGTGATACTTCTGTTTAATAAATCTCATAGGGCATTATCTTAAAGTCATGTTTTAGTTAAGCCATTAAGGAAGGATTTTCTTTCTTTCTTTTTCTTTTTTGTATTGAATTCCTTCAATCAGTTACTATATTTGTTAGAGAACAGCATAAAGGTCATTTCTATCAATTTGAAGATAGTGTGACTTCTGTCATCTACTTACAAAATACTTTTAAACTTCATCAAACCTACACTAATCTATTGGCAACCTGTTTTAGTCAAGGAGACATTGATGAGCATTTCTTTCAATGGCCACAGAGTATTTTACAGTTAGTCATAGCTTTCACCACTAGCTTTGACAGTGATATATTGCTATCTTTTGTCTCCTGAAATAAATTATCTATAATAAAGAAGTCCTTAATGACATCAACATTTCTTGCTGTGACTAAGCAGAAGCTTACTAGTGCCTGCTTGCCACTGCACAAGTATAAGTTCAATATTTGTAAGGTAAAGCTAAATAAATCAATATAACAAAATACAGATGCAAATTGAGGCTATGTGGGTGGCATCTTTCACTAGTATACACCAGTTTTTTGAATGAGAGACTGTACCATTGGTTTCAGACAGTGTTTAAGAGAATCTATTGATATACATGTGACTTCTATTTGTCTGGTCTTAGTGACGGTCTGATTAGTGGTGTTTGTAGGCCTTGCCCTGGATCTATTCCAAGCAGTTTTATTGTAGTGAAATGGCTCTTCTAGGTCATTGAGTGTCTAGCATAACTCTACTGAATATGATTGGCACGTTTGCATATATTTATTCAAAAAATAAGGCAGTTAAACAGCATAATTATAGGAAGAAAAATCATAACAATAAAAGACAATTTAAATTAACAAGCTTTGTGACCAAAGGATAAATACAGGTTGGATAAATGAGACTTTAGATGTAACTAATCTACATAAATAGACTTTGGTCTGATTAGAGAAATGGAATATATTAAAATAATTAAATGCTATTAAAAATGTATTTTCTACCAGTCATTTTGAAATATTTAAAGACCCATGTTATTTTGTTTCTGTTTCTGTTTAATAAAATAGTTGAGAATCGTATTTATGTTGGATAAAAAATGAGCAAGGTAAAGATAAATGTAATCTCGTAAGCTTCTCTTTGGTTCTGGAATATATCCTGTGTGAATAATATTATTTTTTAAACTTGTAATGTTTTTGAATGATTTTTAATTAGTGGTACAAATTAAAGCGACCATTAGAAGGACAATTTTTGTTTACTCTTTTTATCAGCAAAAAGCAGCCTTTCTGGAATTTGTAAGCAAGAACACTAACACTATTTTAAGATTTCAGAGCTATAATCTATAATTGTTTTTAGATATATACTATTTTTAAGAGATACTGGGTATATGCTTATATATTTTATTACTATATAATGTAGATAATGACTTTATATGCAAAAAGGTTGTAATACTACTTTAATAGCATATACTGTATGTATTGAAGTAACAGATTTAATTTACAAAGTGACTGATTTCTTTCCAACAACTGGGTGCATTAGATACATTTTTTCAAGCTTCTTTTAGTGAAAACTTTAAAAAATGTAATTTAAGCCTAAATCATCAATTAGTATATTTCTTTTCAGTATTTCTGCCTGACTCCTTAATAATTATTGCTAAATAATGACTAGATTATAATTTTACCTAGAATTTTTATGTCTTCCAATTCAATGAAATACAAATAGAAATATATGTATATATCCTACATTGCCATAGCTTACTTTTATAAAGCAAAAATGCAACAGGTATTTTATTGTAGGCAGAAAATGTTCTAAGATCCAAATATCTTTCTTATTTTTAAGCCTAGTTTTAGATTACCAGTGTCTTAGATAAATTCTAACTTGGTATTTATTTGCACTAAGAACACATGCATCGGTTTTGAAACCTAAAACTATAGTTTTTAACTTTAAGATATAATCTTCCTTTTCAATTTACAGACTCCAATATTAATAAGTTTGCTGAAAGCTGTTCATTTTATTTTTCACACAGTATATTTTATCAGAGAATACCGAGATTGCTTTATGACTGAATATTATTATATATTAGACAAATTTTTTGTTATTTCACCAGAGCAATTGCATATGCAGACTAGATAGTTATTTAAAAAAAACTTACCTATGATTATCACGAAGGATTATTTAAGTATGGGGTAAAGTGGTTGATCTATGCTTTTACCGATGTCTCCATTTTAGTAGATAAGACAATGTCAAGATATTAGAATGTTTGAGAAATACTATGTTTAAAATCTTAACAAAATTTACTTGAATAAAATTATAATTTAGTATTTTTGGGGGAAAGAAATTAGCTGCAAATGGAATTATTTTCAAGCTCAAACCTGATAATTAAAGATTAATGCCAAATCTGTATGCAGATATGTGATAACTTTCTGAACAGCCTTAAAACAATTTGCTTTAATTTTATAGTTTTGTCAGCAAAAAAACAAGAATTATTAGTCTCTAAATTATTAGTTTTTAAATATTGATAAATTTTAATCAGTAACTTGTGGTATAACATTCTATTTTGCTTTTTGAATTCTGTGTCTATTTTAAAACAATTTTTACCAAATCTACTTATTGCATTAAGAATGTGAATTAGGGGAGTTGGAAATGATGGAAAATAAAAGAGACATCTGTCTTTATTATCATTATCATTAAGATAAAATTAAAGGTTATAACACTTGCCTTTACATCAAGGCAAGACACTTGATTTCTTTATTATTATTTTCATCTTAGCATCACTTTGTGTTGCATTAACAAATTGTTTTTTTTTTCTTTTTGTTTTATACCAAGACCTAATTTCTTATTTTAATCTTGGTTGATTAAGTCAGAACTCACTGGTTTAAAAGAAGGTTTAGTAAAACATTGCCTCATATTTGGCATAGGTTGTAATTTTAAAAGATAATGAAAATATGTTGGTGTTAATACATGAGTCTAATTTTAATAATATAGAAGATTATTGACAGCATATGTATGTAAAATAGCAAACATACTTTTAATACAATGAACAGATTAAAAAAAGAAAGTCTACCTTGAAGGTTTAGTATTGGAAGATGCACGGATAGTAGTAATTATTAGCTAAATTTCCAGATCCTGACCTCCCAGGAAAGCTACTATTTATCTCTAGATGATAATAAGACAGGAAATAAGAGAACTGCCCTATAAAACCAATAATACTCACAGGAATTTGTAAGGGTTATTGGCAAAAGACTTTTCTACAGTGTGGTCCTAATATAAGATGTACCAGCACCAACAAATGAAGCAATATGCCTAATTGAAGAGAAACTAAAAGACAAGGAAAGCATTTAAGGAAACTTTTTTCTCCTGATTTTCGGCAATAGACTTTCCATGATTTTTTTTTTTATAATCAAGACAATTACATAGTAATTTAGGTTAGAATGCATGCCCAGTTCCCCATCTCAAAACTCAATTTGTTACCACCTGTGGCTATTTCTATTAAAAAAAAAAAAAGAAACATAATTACTATGAGTCTCAGCAGTCTTAGAGTAAATTTTTGCAATTACAATACCTCCCTTGGGCAGATGTGTGAAAAAGGCAGATTAATTCCTGCCAGGATCTTTCTGTTCCTCGTGCATTTTTGGATTTGGTGTTGCCTGCTTATTAGAGTGACTCTGTTTGCTATAGTTAAAGGTTATGTCAGTGTTTCTATAGTAAATCTCTAGAAATAAAGATCCACATGTCAAGGCTATTAAAATTTGCCTTAGGCAAAAAGTTGACATGTAAAGTTTTAGCAAAGGAGTAGATAATATTTTCCATTGTGCTCCTCTGTTGCCTGGTTAAGATTGAAGTAAATGGTAGTAAGACAATTTGGCAGTGTTGAGAAAGAAGGACTTCGTCTGGCAGGTAAAAAGAAAATTGTAGTTCTTTAAACAATGAAGTAATATCTAATCAGCAGAAATCAATGAAAGTATTTCATCTATGCTTGATTCTAAAGCCACTTAATGCATAAGAATTTTACAGGGCCATAATAAACATATTGAGACTGCTTAACACATTACCAATTTCCATTTATTTCTTCTTTGGGTTGTGGTGTACAACCTCTATTCTTAATAAAGATCTAATTGATCTACACACAAAATAATGAATGTAATTAAGTCTATACAGTTTTAAACTCTTGGATCAGTGCTGTGACTATTGGTAAAATTAATTTGTCACAAAGCAGTTGAGATAACAGAGCACTTGAGGACAGGAGCCACATTCATCTTGTTTTTCCCTGTAGTTGAGAGAACCTCACAATGGTTTCTAATACATAGTAGGCACTTAAAAATATGAATTCTTTATAATTTTGTTTGACTACTGATTAAATGCAAACCAGAGCTCAGAATTCAAACCTAGAAATTACTGAAACCAAAGTCTGAGATATTATTTACATTAAAATGTTAAAATAATTACATTCTGGTAAATAATTTATTTGATGGTGACATATTTTGATAATTTATATTATAATTGTTACCTTTTAAATAATTGCAATAAAATTCCTAAAGAATTATATTGATCATATTACAAGTTTATAAAAAAAACATGTGATCAAGGTTCCTAATTATAAGCATCAACTTTCACAGAATTTATTTTACATATATGCTTATGTATATAAACATATATATAAATGTATACAAAGTAAATCAACAGAAAATAGTATTGTTAAGTGCATATATTTTATCTTTACTGTCATTCCTTGGTTTGGTTTCTAAAATATTGAAACCATACAACTTAGATGGTTTTGACTATTTGTTAAGGCTTTAAGAATCACACAGCTTTAGTAAATTTTTAAAAAATTAAATGTGATACTTTTTATATGTTTAAGATTCTTATACTTATGGAGACTTTCCATAATTACTTATTTTCTATATGATTTTTTTGATGAAATTAAACTATATATAAATTATTAATAGTTATTTGGGGATTGCATTTGTTTATATTTGTTGACGTGTATTTTATGGTATAATCACTTTGGTACCAACCAATCTATAATCATTAATTCAATAAATAAAAATAAAATAGTTTAAAAAGCCTGTAACTATAACAATTTTCTTCTTTTAAATTATTCTAGGACTTAATTACTACATATATCTGAATTTTACATTTTAATTGCAAAACTTGTAATCAAACTGTAAGGGGGGATGATAGATAAAGGCTTCAATCATAATAAACTTTCAAAGTGTATGAAAACTCAATTATCCCCACTTGCCAGAATAGCTGGGAAACAAAACAAACAAAGGAAAATAATATAGGAAGGAGCCTAGAAATGTAAATGTAAGAAGTTTGGGATTTACTGTCAGTTAACATTCAAAAATCAGAGAAAGACTTTCTGAAAGATTAAACTAGTGTTAAGTATTTTATAAGATTAGCCCATAAGCAATAAGTTCTCAATAGGGAGATTTATATCCACAATTACCTAAATGTTATAGTTCAAGTCCGTCTGTCAATTCACCCTAGAATATTGGCAGTTTATGAAAGAAGGCACATCGTCAGTGAGCGCTGCTCTCTCCAGGTGGAATGCCAGGCGCAGTCCGGGTTTCAGGTCACTACAACCGGACTACGTACTGGGAGCAGAGCTGCTCTCCGACAGCGTGTGATATCCCATAATCTGTCTGAGTTTTACTCAGTTCTCTGAATGTGCTTTTTCTTACACTAGCATAAATGCTTTCTTTTCAAGCAACAACTTTTAAACCTTTTTCATTTCATGGCACACATAAACTAATTATAAAAATTCTGTGGCAAACCAAAAATTATATATTTTTTGTCCAACTGACAGAAAAATAGGTATAATTTTGATCTATTTACAAAAATTAATAATAGGAATTACCTAGCCTTTTGGCTTTAAAATGACTTAAAAAAATCAGATTCCTGTGCTTATATATAAGGATTTCTGGTACCACAAATTAACCAATCAGATGTGACATTATTATGCAGTGTGACCAGTAAGATGCAACACCATTATATGACCTATATATTAATGGTTCAAGACAGGACATTTATACCAGATGTCTACTGTTGTGTTGGCTATTGTCACTTTTTTCTTTTCTTTTTCTTTTTTTGACAATCTAAGGTAAAAGAGGTTGTTAGTGTTCTTGACTAAGTAGTCAGGTATTTCATCTTTTAAAAATTCTTGCAGCGCCTGACCAGGCAGGTGCTCAGTGGATAGAGCATGGAACTGGGACGCGGAGGACCCACGTTTAAAACCCTGTGGTCGCTGACTTGAGCTCAGGCTCATCCGGCTTGAGCAGGGGCTCACCATCTTGAGCGCAGGGTTGCTGGCTTCAGTGTGGATCATAGACATGACCCCATGATCGCTGGCTTGAGCCCAAGGTCGCTGGCTTGAGCAAGGAGTCACTCTGCTGTAGCCCCTCTGTCAAGGCACATATGACAAAGCAATCACTGAACAACTACGGAGCTGCAACAAAGAATTAATGCTTCTCATCTCTCTCCCTTCCTGTCTGTCTGTCCCTATCTGTCCGTCTCTCTGTCTCTGTCACACACACACACACACACACACACACACAGAGAAACAAAAGAAAGAAATTCTTGTAGCACACCAATTGAAAATCGCTGTTTTAAAAGAGAATTTACAAATCTACTGGACATGTGAGTTTTGAACAATGTTGCTAAAATGTTAATATTTTGCAATATATCAGTTTTTCATGCATTTACATTAATCTTCAGAGAAAACCATATAATCTAAAACATGTATCATTTGTTAAAAAACTTCAAAACATTGTTTAAATATTTAAAAAGCATAACAAAACAAATAATTTGAATGAAGCAAAAGGAAAGCAATTATTATTTATGTCTTATACTGACTGACCTGTTTTAATTCTACCTTTTTATCCTTGCCATCTGGTCCCTTTTGTGTGATGTCCACTCAGAAAGTACTCTTTTTACAGGGATATCTTAAGAACCTCATATATTTACATCTAATATAAAATATCTTTTTTAATTTAAATATTATGTTGATGAAATCATGACATTGTTTAATACCAGATTAATATTTAACTATTGGACCTGATATTCATACACACATTTTGACCTGAAATTCATGTATTGATATAATACATGGAGCTATTAGATTTGAGATGGGTTGGATGGAATGTTAAACATTATTTAGATTATTTTAATAGGCAAGAAACATTTTTGTTTATAAGTTAAAATAAAAACTGCTTGGCTTTCCTTTAATCTAAACTTGAGTATGTATTTTTATAGGCAATATGTTGAATTTTTTCTTAATGTAAAAGGTTTGAAATGCCCTCTTTTTGTTCTTCAGCCAAAATTTTGCTCTATTGAGGAACAGTAGAAAGAAAATCCTCCATCTGCCACTCCTGAATTTTTTTTTACTTCCTGATAAACCTTCTTTATGTGTTTATGCCTATGCAAGTCAGAGAAATAGACTAACAACTTATCAGGTTATAATATAAGGAAAGGAAATTTAAAAACATAATCAGCACATTCATTAAAATCATTTTTATTTGAAATTTCTCATTGAGTCTCAGTGAACTTGAGCTTTATTTTTATCATTATTTTACTAGGAAACTCAAATCTCCAAGGACACATCTGTTATGTAATGATATAGTTTGGATTTTGTTTGGTGGAAATGCGCAGTGGTGATGGAAAGGCACTGGGGGTGGGAGAAGAAAAGGAGGTCTGATTCAATATCACCAGGTAACATGATACAAATAATTGGAAAATGGAGATATCATTTTAGTTGGTTAATTGTAATAAACCTATTATCTTGTTAAAGCATTAAGGTGGAATCAACATGTTGGTAAACAGATAAAAGGTGCATGAAAGCATTTAACATTCAATCATTAGATTTCACTGCACCCATCTGCTCCCAGGAAATATAATTGGAAATTTGATTCATGGACCTTTAGTTGCCATTTTGGACCACAGTTTCAAAATCTGTGTGTTCAAGTTGGACATTTGAAGTTAATCTGATAAGAGCCATATTTGGTACACTTTTAACCTACTTATGTTTTGAACAAAATTTGAAGAAAGAAAATCATGCTTAATGAGTTGATGTATATTTGACAAAGAGTCAGCATAGTTATTTAATCTTAAGTCTGGTTAAAGTAACTAATGTTCAACTTCATCAAGGTTTCGATTAATTAGAAGGACTGCTAGAATTTTTACTATTATTTTGTGCATGAATACATGCTTCAAATTAATTATTCTCTGGGCCCATATTACAGTACACTTATACTTACCACATCCAGTTATACTAAAATTATATATCTTGACATAAAGAAAAAAGTGATATTGATATTTCAGGTGGTTATCCTCAGTTTCCAAATTTTGGCACCCTCCAGTATGATACACAGAACCTCCGTAAAGTATTTCTTATATCTTCACTCAGAATGGTGATGTATGATTAAATATATATCTAACACAAAATGTACATTATGTAAATTGCCATGATTTCTTGTTAGCATTTGTGTATTGCTCTGCTCACTGAAGTTCATGTAACCTGGAAAAGAGTCAGGATTAGACAAGTTTCTTCAGACTAAGACATCAAATTTTTAAAAGATTTAAGTGGTGATAAACCAGATGCACATAATTTAACCTTATAATCCCATTTCACAGTTTTTCCAAATACTTAAAAACATTTTAAGTATGAAGCTGATTATTTTTACAGCATACCTTTATTAATATAATTCAGAGCTTCCTTATTTACAAGCCAGTGCTGTTAATCTAATCTAGTATTTTAAATCAACAAACTGAAAAAGTAGAATCCATCTAAGGCTTAATTGAGAAAAAAGGTTTCTTTCTAAAGCTTTTTAATGTGTTTTTATTGACATTATATCAAAAACACATAGCACAGGTAAATGATGTAACTGTTTCAATATTATGCTACTTCCATTTTGGTATGAAGTACTTATTTTTCAAATTTCTCATACCTCTACCATAATCTTATAAAAGCCAAATAAGGCCATGTATCTGCCCTTTACAGATCCTCCTTTCAGTATCATCTCAGTTGCAAGGTTTGCTGTCATTTAACATATAAAATTATTTTACATGCACTCATCTCTTTTTTTTAATGAATAGAGGCAATATAGAATAATGTAATAATGTGTCATGGTTTTCATTTTACTTATTTATTGGTTCTGCCGTAATAGACGGAGAGCTTATTGTTATTGCTTTCAGCTTGAGCTATTTATGAGCTGTGCTGCTGGGTGCTCCGTTTCATATTCGTGATGCTCTGTCCTCTCAAGAAAGAGGGTATCAGGATCCTTAAATCAAATTAGACTTAGGGAAGAGTTTTATACTTTGTCATTTTATATATTAAGTGTGTAGCTTTTATAAACTACCTGACTCTGCTTGAATAAACTCATGCTCCTTCACAAAGAGGAAAACCTATTTTTTCAACTCTATATGACAGCCAGATTCCCTGTTTTGAAAAGAAGAAAAGAAAAAACAGGCTACCAGAGAAGAGAACAATTCTGCTTTTCATTTCTTTTCCAGGAAAATGATATACTTTGTGTTTTATATTCATATAAAAATATGCCTAATGCTACAATAAGGAAGAAACATAATATTTTTAATAAAAATATAGAATTATATAATCTATAAAGAAGATTTCTTCAAGAACAACTGAGGTATAAATATATAAGATTTTAAATCTTAGATTTTATTTTATTTTATTATTATTATTATTATTGCTTTGTGTCAGATATTCCAAAGATGAAGTTATTCCACTGACACTGTGCCTCTAGCCCTGTGTAGCTGAGATCCAGGCACTGCTAGTCCGGGCTAGTCTAGTGCCTTCTGGATATCCACCTCTGTATCATTGAATTGGGAATTTGTACTCAGCCTCCAGGGATGACTTGGCTACACTTTACTGTAGGGTCAGTTACTCCTTTCCTGTTTGATTTGAGCAAGTCAATAGTTTCTCTAGAAAAGATTTTACTATTGGGAAAAACAACAATTACAAAACAAAATGATACACAAAAATACAAGCTTCCACATTAAAAGAATTTTATGATTTTTTCTTTATATGTGTCTCTACGTCTCTTCCTTTTTTTAATTTGTTAAAATAAGTGATTATTTTCCCCCCAAAATTTAAAGAAGAATTCTTAGTGCAAAAACTACTGAAAACACATACCTTAAAAACATCTGCTATGTTGTACAAATTCATTGCATACTGTGAACTGAAAATAGAAATAAATTGCATTTAAAAAGTTATAATAGTTTATAATTTATTAGAGATAGCTATTGCTAACCTTTTGTTGTTCAGATCTGCCATCCCTTCTCTAATTATAAAACCTAAGGAATTTAGACCTGAACTGGCTTAAGGGTATTTTAACCTTGATTTATTCCACTTAGTATTATTACTAACATTTTTCTTTTTACTAAAAAAGTAGTAATATGTTTAATTTCAAGTACAGTTCCAACTTGTCCTTGCTGTGATTGGTAGTACTTAACATATATAGCAAAACGTCATTCACAAATATGAAAGGTTATACAAAATATGTCTGTATATAAAGGTTTTGAATAAAGGATTGTGAACCCGTGTATCTTTACATTTCTTTTTGTGCATGTGTGTGCGCCCCTACACACAAGCTAGAATTTTTTTGTTTTGGGTTTTTGGGTTGTTGTTTTTTTTTTACAAAAAGTGTATGTGAAACGTAATATATCAAGCTTTTTGCTTGAAGTTATATACGTGTATCATAAACATTTTCCCATGTCAGTGACATAGTTTCATATTATCTCCTTTTCCTCTTCTTAACAATGGTGGGATTCTGACTCAGTTAATCTCTTATTGACAGATTCTTTACACTGCGATTCTATTCTCCTGCTTCTTGGTTTTTAAAAATACTAGCTTTTCAGTCCAAAGCAAGTTGCTTAACTTTTTGTTTTGTTTTCTCATCCAGATGTAATAATATTTGTTACTCATAAGGCTGTCATAAAAGTTAAAGGTGAAAGATGATAATGCAGATAAAGAATATATGATACTATATGTTGAATAAATATTAAAACATTATTGTTGTTAACAGCAAATTGCATAAAATATTCTGAAGCAGTTAAACTTCAGGCGACAGATATGCAGACATATTCTCTGTGAAAACAATATTTCAGTTAGTGGAAATGTTAGTAATTATATAAGAGTATAATTCTATTCCAGTGTATTTATGATTATAAAGCAGTAATTTTACTGGGATGCTAATTATTTTATTGCAAATTTTCATTTAATATCTCTAAAACGTTACTGGTCACTTTTGTTTTAATGTTAAATAGGTGTTTTGAAAAGAAACCAATTTTTGATAGACTATCTTGCAAACATTGGTTTCCAGATATCTTAAATTTCTTAAACTACCAAAATAAACTCTGACGTGGACAGATGTTGTGAAGTCTTTCATAAGAACCATGCTTTTTAGGCAAGGAGACCTTGAGATGTCTTTACAATGAATTGTACAGCATGAATACCAGAGAGTTAGAGACATATCATAGCACCTTGTTTCATTTACACTTCTTTTCATGTGAGAAAACTGCAGCACAGAAATGTTACCCAGGTATCTAGTGCTACCTAGAAACAGAGAACTAATGTCTTCTGACACAGAGTTTAGGTACTTCACTCCAATACCAGCTGGGATATCATGTTGTACATGCATCTCTATTGTGGTATCTATGGAGTACAGAAAGATTTTATAGCATGAAAAATTGTTGCTATGAAGTATTGCAATGTAGTTCTTGAACTGTAGGTACATTTGGAAGGGAATTATTTAAGGCCTCTACATGTTAAACATCAAAAACTCTGCTGAGACCAATGTACTACACACTACCACAGGGTCTTTCAATTGGGAAACCAGAAGTAATTTTAAGAGGTTTTATAATTTGATCTTGTATAATGAAAATATTTCCAAATTTCAGAGACTCCAGAAGCAGCTCAGGATTTTCAGATTTGATATAGAACTAGATTTTATTCTTTTATTTTAACCAAAAATTTTCAGTAAACCTCATTGCTTTTGGGGGTTTAATCTAATTAATAACTGAACAGTTATAGGAACAAACCCATGCAAAGGGGTGTGAACTGCTATTAGAACTCTGTAGGAAACATTGATTAGCAATTAAAATAAAAATAATAAATCTGTAAAATACATGAGACAGTGATAAATAAAACAGAAGAGAAAGCAAATCACAATACAAACAAAAGCAAGATGAACCACATTGTACTTACAGGCTTTTTTATTTTAAAAACTGCAAAATTTTGAGTCAAAGGAACTTGTTTATATAGTTTACTCATATCTAGACTGCCAGCTAGTCTTTTATGAATTCCACAAGCTTTGTTTTTCCATCCACAAAATAGAAATAATTATGATATTCCAAGCTGCTGAGGTGGAAAGGAAGAGTTGAAATAGTGAAGTATAGTGACAAGATCACCCTGTAAAATATGTTAGGAAGATCATGAGGCAAAAGTCCAAGAACTGAAGAGTTTTTTCTTCTGGGAAAAACTGGGTTACTTTTGTTTTAAGTACACTCCAAAGGAACTTGTCATGTACTTCAGGAAACTTCATGAGCCTAAGTGCATTTTGTTTTCAGGAGTTTCCATGAAGGTACTGTTCCCCTGATGGTACCATTCCCACAATTTTAAGTAGTTTGGAACTGAATATAAACATGCTACAAAACACTGAAATCCACTTTAAAAAATGTGAAGAGTTTTTTAAATCAGGCACCTTTCAAATGCATACTCTTTGAAGAAAGTTTACACACAATGAAAATGACTTGTGATTTTTCTAAACGGTGACCAAATTAAGCATAGTGTATATATTAAAATGTTTCATTAGCATTTTATCTACAGGAGTAAGGAGAGTAAAAATTTTAATGATATAGTTATGAACTGAGAGTCAGTCTTTAATCCCAGAAGCATGTACTTTTTCTAGTAAGGAACAGATAGTAAATATATTAGGGTTTGTGGCCCATACAGTCTCTGCCACAACTACTCAACTCTGCCATTGAAGCCTGAAAGCAGCTATTGACAGTGTGTAAATGAAAGCATATGGGTGAGTTCCAATAAAACTTTATTTTCAAAAACAGATAGTGGGTCACGGGCCAGATTTCTCCAACTACTTTGTAAAGAATTACTAAACCTTAACAATATCTCTAATTTTTTCCATTTGTGTTATTGTAAGGAAAGAAAAAAAAAGTGTACCACGTAGATTATAAACAGTTTCTAATAAAAGCAAAGTGATTGCAATGTCAAAACTAGAGATCTAAGAATACAGGCCTATTGTTTCCTGAAGTGATTGTCTAGGTAAGATTGCTTCTTTCATAAGAAGAGAAAAATTCTTAGAATTAAATTCTCCAAGAAAGAAAGAGCTGGGGTGCTTGAATTAGCTATTAAGTGACAGTGTGATAACGAGAAAAAAGATATTTCATTTCACTTTGTGCTAATGTTTCATTAAAAATATGTTAATGTTAGTAAAGACACTTAACTTTGTTTTAATTTGGGGTATGAACACCAACCTAAAAGAGACTATTATCATAGAATCATACATTTTAAATGTGATACTTATTCTTATATTTCAGAGGGAAAATGATATATATTCTGGTAATCTAATATTCATAGATTTGATGAGTAATTACTTTTTTCCCCTCAAATTTAAGAATACTCTTTCTTTTGTATTAGTCATTTCTAAGGACAGCTCTTCTAAACTCTTACATATTATCTCTTAAATTTCCATAATTGTACTCTCAAATTACTCCTTTCTTTTCAAACCAGAAATTTAAATACAATGGGTAAATTATTTTGGAAATTTAACTTTTTATATAATTTTTGTTTTTGACATTTTTTTTTGGAAAGGATTAGTAAATTATCTTTGAAACCCATACAAATTTTTTCCAAAATATTTACTAATTATTGTAAAATATATTGATTGTTTAGCTGGTTGGCTAAAATGTTGCTTATAATTATAAAGAGTTAAAAATTCTCTGTGCTTATCAAGAGTTAGTGGGGGAAAAATTAGAAAGGTGTTATATCATTGGATTTCACCTTAAATTCCTTCTATTTTTTTCTCCTATTAGGAATTGGAATGCATCTATTATACAGGTGAACAGTTGAAAGGCTGATGCAAAATCAGACAAGAAACTGATCTTAGTGATCATTTTATTCTTTCATTTGTAAAATGTAACTCATTATGCATATAATTGACTTTATCTTCTGATTAACAATTTAGTATTTTGAGGAACAAGACTGATGATTATGTTTACCAAATCATTGCTTTCATAGTTTCTAGTCTGTGTATTGTGAAAAAATAAACTGATGAAATAAGTAATAGACATAAAGTCTGTTTCACCTTTTAAATTAATTATTTAAATAAGTTACATAATGATTAACTAAATGTAATACATTACATTTCTTTTGCACTTCAAGAGGTAAGTTGTTCTTCAGAAGTGCCTATTTTGAAAATTTATATTGCCTATAATGATGGTAAGTAATCATACTGTTAAGCCTACTGCATGCATTAGAATACTTTATAATAAATGGCCATTAGTACCTTTTTATGTTATTGACCAAAGGAAATACAGACACACACACATACGCACGCATGTGCACACACAACCACACACACACACACACACACAATGTTTAGCATATTAAATCATTTAATATGAAATTATAAAAAGGTGAAAGTGCAGACTCTCAAAGAGTGGTTATTAGTGCAATAGTAGATAGTTTTTGCTTAGCATGTGACAATAATTTTTAAAAGTGTTTCAAGGCAAGTTACATTAATTTCTTATTAACTTATTTCTGAAAATATGAGCATGGATGATTATTTCTTTGTGTTTCTCAGACAGTACAGTAACTGGCTGATCTTGCAGTCTCAGGCAAGAGTGATTATTCTACAGTGAATCGGGCATAAAATGGGCAACTCTATGAAAGTCTATTAGCTGTAATTTGTTTTAAAAAATGTAGACAGTAACACTACTGTGTCTCCTAGGGAAATAAGAAAAATGAGTACTAAATATCAATAATACTGTTTTGTAGAGCCCAATATAGGACAGCATCCTCCAAATCGCCTAGCACAGAATGAACACAATAACACTATTTACGTAATTTAGATTCAGTGCACTATAGTTTCAGAGCATGTGTAAACTAACTCAATAAATTAGAGTAAAAACTGGCTTGAATTTAGATATTCAATTTGTAAGAATTTTCTATCCTAATTAACATGTTTCTTAAATATAATTATTTTTAAAAATGTATCTCAGATGACCCAGCATTTACAGTTATAATAAGTAAAATCACATGTCACCAATTTGTCCCCCTTTATTTTCTCTTTCTTTTCATATGTCAAGAATTCTAGAAGTTCAGACCTGTAACAAATTTTCATTGGCTACATATAATTTTTGTGTTTTTAGTCTTGAAGTTTCAATTGCAGAGAATTCAGCTTTAGATTTTCCCTCCATGCAAAAAATTCTTTAGTATTCTTAATAGAGATGGAAAAGAGCACAGTAGGAGGAGAGTCTCCTATGATGAAATATCTGGCTGAGAGATGGCAAAATACTCCTCTTCCACACCATCACCACTGGAAGAAAAACAGAAGACTGGTTATTGGACACATTTAAGATGGAGTGGCTGGCCTCATTGGAAAGAGTGCATTAATCAGGGAGGTAGAATTCAGCAAGCAGGGAGTAAGTTTGGATATTTATCAGAAGACATCAACTTGGCATAATACCTTGTCATTGCCGATAAGAAAGCGCATCTAACATTCAGTGGCACTCTGGTGGCTTTTGCACTCTAAGTTTCAGCAAAAATAGATGGGGATGGATCAGTATTGTGCAGTATTCTCTATTTTTTGTGTTTTTATAGAATACAAATAGCACTCATCTTACCTTTTATCTCAATTTTCTTCTTTCAAAGATGACTTTTTTTCAATATTCATAAATTGTATAATCAAATTCTGGCACAGAAAGTATTATTAAAGTTATCAGTGTCATTTATAGAAAAGTTAACATTAGTCAGAGATTTTAATAGGCAGCAAGATCATACAGATGGCCAATAGACATAGGAAAAGAGGCTCAACTTGCCAATTATCAGGGGAATGCAAATTGAAATCACCTTAAGATATCACCTCACGGCTGTCAATTGACTAACATCAGGAAATCACCAAACAAGTGTTGGCAGTGGTATGGAGAAAAGGGAACCCTCTGCACTGTTGTTTGGAATGCAGATTGGTGCAGCCATTAAGAAAAACAGAATGGAGTTTCCTCAAAAATTTAAAATGGATTTATGACCCAGCAATTCCACTTCTGGGAATAAATCCAAAGAAACCCGAAACACTAATTCAAAAGAATATATGCACCCTTCTGTTCATTGCAATGTGATTTGTAATAGCCAAGACATGGAAGTAGCCCAAGTTTCCATCAACAGATGAGTGGATAAAAAAGCTGTGGTACATTTACACGATGGAATACTCCTTGGCCATAAAAAAGGAAATCTTCCCTTTTGCAACAGCCTGGATGGAGCTAGCTAGGGAATATTATGCTAAGTGAAATAAACCAGGCAGAGAAAGACAAATACCATATTATTTTACTTATATGTGGAATCTCATGAACAAAATTAACAAACTCACTGATATAGAGAACAAGCTGTCAGAAAGAAGGAGGATTGGGAGATTTGGTGAAAAAGATGAAGGGATTAATCTAAACGAGAAAAACAGACATGAACAACATATGGTGATTGCCAGAGGAGAACGGGGGTGGGGAAGGTGGAAGAGAGCAAAGGGGGGATAAATGGTAGCAGAACGAGAGCTGACTTTGAGTAGTGAGTGCACATGCAGTATGCTTATGATTTAGCACAGAGTTGTGTACTTAAACCTGTATGGTTTTATTAACCAATGTCACCCCAATATCTTCAATAAGAACAAGAAAAAAACTAATCTATTGTAAGTCATCCTAATTGAACAGTAGACTTAAAATTCTTGCTTGAAGATGTGGCATTGTTGTGCTCCCCATTTAAAATTTAAAATAGCTCTAGCTTTTGTTGGATGTGGTTTTATTGTGCCTTCAGTAACAAAATACAAATGTCGAGCACACTATATGTGTATGGAATATATTATTTTGAAAATCACTGATAAATACAGTTATAGCCATAACTTAGGCACTTTTAAAATTCAAAAAAGCCATAGGTGCTGTCAGATAACTTTATAAGTGGTGGCTTAAAATACCGTTGCCTACTTCAGCAATGTAGAAGGAACCACACCATATATTGTGTTGAAGGCAAAGCTAGCAGAAGCAATGTCGGTATGAAAAGGCTTACAATAAATTATGCACCTTTTTAATACTCCCTTGTGTTTAGTCCGCTACAAAAAGAATGCTTGTTATTAATGCGAAAAACAGTACCTTCAAATGAAGGGGAAAGTTCAACTTGTTTTGTTTCATTTTCCACCCAATGGCATCAATATTTGCAATCACTCGGGTGTCCCTAATTCAAAGAAATTTTAAAAATTCCGTTCCTCCAGATGTTTCTTTTTTTTAGATTTTTAAAATTAATTTTAATGAGTTAACATTAATAAATCAAGGTGCATGTGTTCAGAGAAAACATTTCTACATTATTTTGACATTTGATTATGTTGCATACCCATCACCCAAAGTCAAATTGTCTTCTGTCACCTTCTATCTGGTTTTCTTTGTGCCCCTCCCCTCCTCCCTCTTCCTTCTTCCCCCCCACCCAAACCACCACACTCTTGTCCATGTCCCTTAGATTCGTTTTTATGTCCCACCTATGTATGGAATCATGCAGTTCTTAGTTTTTGAATTAAGTATATCAGATGTTTCTAAAACTTGGTGCCAAATGTTGCCTCTTTCCTGCATCAGTGTCTAATCTATTATCAATCTTATTAATTGTGAGTTGTTTTTTTAATTTCAAATATTGTAGTTTTTCTTTTTGGAAGTTTCATTTGGGTCTTTTTTGTCTTCTACTTCTCTCTTACACTCTTGAGATTTTTAAGATGACACAGCGGAGGTACTTTAGGCTCAAAATTTAAAGAGACATTTATTCTCGGGAGAATACTTTTACATTCTTGCTCATATTTTTTAACATTTCTAATAGATCTTTAAAATCCTTATTGGTTATTTCCATCATCCATTTCATTCCTGGGTCTACTTTTATTGATGGATTTTCTCCTAGGTGGGAGTTATATATTCCTGGTTAATTGTATGCTTTGCAATTCCTGATTGTATCTTAGATACTGTGAATTTTACATTGTTCAAAGCTGGATTTTAAAATATTGCTTCTGATTTGAGATAAATATATGTTATGGAATGAGTATATCCATTGGGCCACCTGCTCAAAAGGTATCTTCCTAAATGAAGAAACAGACATAGAAAGGCAAAAGAAAAAAAAAACAGCAACAAAATATCAAGAATGCCAGCAGTTTATAAACATTGCCTCCTAGGTTTTCACACCAATGATTTTGTCAATGCCAAAATTCTTCTCTCTGCACGAAATTTCCTAATTGTCCCATGACTCCATAAAGGGAAATATAAGATAATACTGGCTAAATAACACCAAGATACTGTATATATTTATCACATAGGGATTGAACTGATTCAATTTTGAATCCTAACATTTACTTAAATTGTATTTATGATGATGAAAACTAACCATAGAATCTAGTTTCCTATGCTTACCTTATTCTCTCTTCCTTTTGCAGGAAACACTTGGAGACTAATATTCTGACATTTTTTCATAGAAATTCATTCAAAACTATATTCAGAATAATGAAAGCTTTATTTTTCTCATCCCAGACTTCTCATTTTTGAGAAATCCAAGTATTGTTTTAAAACACCAGATTTTTATTCAGTTATCATGCTTTTGCAATTATTACTGTGTGCATTTAGTTCTTTAAGAAAATTAAAACATAAAACAGGATTTCTATAATATGACTAAGAAATTTTTCTAATTATTTCATATTAAACATCAATCCACACATTTTTAGATAGTATTATCCTAATTTTACCCCAAAGTTGTAAAATCATTTTGATAAAATTTTGCATACACCTTTGGTGCATCTGAGATGCTAATCATTTCATTGTCTTTAGAGGCTTTACAAAGATTTGCTATTCACTTATTTTCAAATGCAGAATAAACTTTAAAAGGTATTTCTAAAGTTAAAACTTGCCATTTCTCAGGATGGTTCCTAGTTTTCCATGATATAGCAACATTTGTTTCCTGCACTGAAAGGAAAAGCTATTTCTTTGCAGTGAATGAAGACTGAAATCTTTAAGGTATTTGCTTTATGGCTGGGTAAATGGGAACTGCACACAGAAAAACATCCTTGAAGGAAATGAAAACTGAGCTAAATAATTCATATTTAAGGTTCCTGTCTTATAGAGCTGTTACTTGGGTTTGCTAGTGTGGCTAAAGAGATCTTTATATCTTGAATCCATTTGTAGTTTGTCCAAATGAAAATGGGATTTCTACATGGGTTTTAAGAGTTGGTTCAATATAATTTTAAAAGAAAAGTTCACAAACATTTTATTGAGAATATTTATTAAAATAACCTAGTTTTATAATTCCCTATGAAACAGATAGATCCTCAGCATATATGAGATGGATATATTTTTGAAAATACCACTTATTAACATTCAGTAAAATGATCATTTCATTGAGTGTTGAGTTCTATGTATTTTTATTAATGTATGGCATCATGAAACCACCATCACAGATTACTAAATAGTTCTAACACCCTAAAATGCATCCTCATGCTATATCTCTGTACTCAACTTTAACTCCTTGTAATCACTAATCTGTTCTTGTTCATAATAGTTTTTTTTCTTTTTGAGAAGTCTTATAAGTAGAATCATACAGTGTGCAATTTTTTTAAGACTGACGTTTTTCACTCAATATAATGCTTTTGAAATTTATCTCCATTGATTCATCGATACTCCATTTTTATCGTTAGTTATCCATTGTATGTATGTACCACTTGTTATCTTTTCCCCTGTTAGAAGATGTCTAGGCTGATTCCAGTTTTGGAAAAAGAAGTTTCTATAAATATTCATGTGCAAATTTTTGTGTGAGCATAGTTTTTACTTCTTTAAAGTATATACTAAATTGTTGGGTTAATTGGGTCTTTTTTTCTTATAGCTCATGTGTTTGGTATCATGTCTAAGAACTCTGCCTAAATTCAGGTCACAAAGATTTTCTGCTAGGTTTTCATCAAAAGTTTTATAATTTTATGTTTCACACTCAGATCTGTGATCTACTTTGAGGATTATTTTTTTGTCCATGCATTTTTTAAGTAAAGTATGAGGAATAGGTTCAGGATTGTTTCTTTTGAATTATCTGTTGAATTGCTTTTTGAGACTGTCAGAAATCAATCGAGCATATCTGTGGGGATTTTTTCTGGACAGTCTCTTCTGTTCCATTGATCTATGTGCCTTTTCCATCAACGATACTACTTGGTCTTGATAGTGTTGCTTCATAGTACGCTTAAAGTAAGGTAGTGTAACTCCAACTTTAGTCTTCTTTTTAAAAATTATTTTGGCTATACAGTTTGTTCCTTTGCTTTCCATATACATTTAGAGCACTTTTGTCTATATCTACAGAAAATCATTCTGGGAATTTGAATAGAATTACTTTACATGTATAGATTATTTAAGAAGCATTGATATCTTTATCATGTAATGTCTTTCAATGATTAACTTATCTCTCCATTTTTATAAGCTTTTTTGATTTATTCAATCAGTTTTTGTAATGTTTATAATACAAAATCTATACTTGTTTTTAAATAAGTAGATATACTTATATACTTGTTATTTGATAAGTATTTAATTTTTAGGGAGCTATTATAAATGTATTACTTTTGAAATATTAATCTCTAAATGTTTATTGCTAGAATATAGAAATATAATTGATTTTTCTGTGAGATCTTGAATGTGGCAACATTGCCTAATTTAGTTATTAGATCTAAGATGTTTTGATTCTTACCTATTTTCTATCTACACAATATTTTCTGTGAATACAATAACATTCTTTGTAATTTTTTTCTTTTCTAATTTGTGTGTGCTTTATTTTTCTTGCCTTATTGAACATATTAGGATTTTCAGTAGAATGATTAATAGAAGTGGTGAATTTTTTTGTCTTTCACCAGTATTACATGAGTTATACCTTTTATTAGATGCCCTTTATAAAACTGAAATTTTCTTTCATTCTTATTTGTTGAGAATTTTATTATTAATAGATATTGAATTTGTCAAATGCTTGATATATTTTCTAAATTTTAATTTTTACTATTTTAATATTTTAAAAAACTATTTATATTCTTTTTACTATCCATTTTCAGTTCAACTTGAGGCACACAGAAGTGGCTATATCAGATTACTCTGCTTTTACAAATAAAGAGCTTTCTCAGTTTTAGGCAACTTGGTTCAGTTTTAGTAGGTTCTCCCTTTCCACTTTCTCAGAGATAATTATTTTAAAATCATGGTGTGTTTTTCATAGTTCTAAGAGAATGGCATATTTAATATTAACTACCGCTGATAAAATTTCTGATTTTGAATATAATTTATAAATTTACAACAATGCTGAGTACTAGTAGAAAAAAGCATAAAGGCACATAAAAAACATTCATATCCACTTTGTGTGTGTATTTCTTTGTCTTTTTTGTACAAAAAAAGCAAAGAATATTTACATTTTTATTATCTTTATTATAGAAAATAATAAGAAACTAAAAAAGTTAAAATAGGATGGCACACTTAGTTTTATAAGTAAGTTCAGGTCTTTTATATTATGAGCAAATGATCAGTTACAAAAAACGAAAACCTGGTTATTTTATTCCTTCTTTTAAAATAGGTTTAAAAATATTTAAAGTATCTACTTTAGAACTTTTCTGCAATTACCTACTAATTCAGGATACACATTTTTATGTTAAATAATGTTTTAAAAATAATTGTTAAAACTGTGTTCAAGTTAAGTTTAAGGGAAAACAGTTTAGTGATTGTGTGGAAGAAGATAATGTTTTCGGGATTTATAAATATTCACATTTAATTACTCTGCTGATACTTAAAAAACTGAAGGTGTGTGACCTCAATTTTACAGCCTTCTTATATAAAAAAGGTAGTTTATCAATGTACTAGGTAGAACTCAATATTTAGAGTACCATGTTAGAAAATATCTGAAAGCCTTTGTATTTCTAAATGAAAATGTTGTGGTACCTATGGCTATTTTTCTCTGTTTTTCATTTTTTATGCAAATACTGTAATTTTATAGTCAGGTTATTTTAAATGAGTTTTCTGTTACCCTTGGAGCCCAGATAATGAAGCCAGTGTGGTTTTTAAAAATAGTTAATTATTATATATTTGTTAAAGCCAAATGGCTATTTCATTATGATAATTACAAACACACCACATAATTTCTCCCATTCCTGTCTTTTTTAATGGATGAATGCAGACATTAGTAGTAAACTTCTGATAATGTGCTATTAATTAAGTTGCAAATTTTTAAATTTTTATACTTGTTCTTTGTGAAATTCTAAAGTAATAAACCAATGTCTTCCTCTTTTTTGCATTTTTAACTTGGTTTCTCATTCTTCCTCTTTTATATATATTTTGGGTTTTTTTCTCCTTTTCTATTGTTTCTCACATTTCTCATTGCTGTTATTTTATTTCTCCTTCTTTCCCTTCAAATTTCTTTTTTTTTTCTTTTTTTTTGGTCAAACAGTTATTTGCTAGCATTACTATCTCCCAAAATTCATCAGACACTGCTACATACATAAAAACATACATATACATACATGATTTTGCACATACACATATTTAAAAACAGCTTTTCACTCAATGAGAAAAATGTATTTTATTTTTCAGTTTAAGGCTCTTATTTTATTAAAACTTCTTAATATTTAATAATTTGCAAACATTTTTAGATGTCCTGGTTAGAACAGAGAAAGGAAAGTTTTCCCAGTGTGTCTCTTGTCAAACTGAGTAGGGATTCACTTCTTATGAGCCTTTAGCTAATTAAAGCCATTAAAACCAAGGGATCACTTATAATGGCACTGATATTTTCTGAGTTTCCATTTTCAGGTTACATTTTATTATCTCCTTCATACCCAAGATATTTTTTATGAAAATTTTAAAATACTCTTCCTTAGCTTTTAACTGATGACAGTATTGCATTGGATACATATTTCTGACCAATTGAAAAGATGAGCTAGATTTTATTATATTAAAGTATGAAATTTCTAAGTAATTATAGGTTTAAAAATGTAAGAACACATTGCAAACATTTTTGCTCCTGGTGTTAGTTTCCACTATTAATTTTATTAGATCTTTAAGTTACACTGAAAAATTGATAGTTTGTCATTTTGAAAAAGAAAAATATGATTCACAGAATCTAGAAAAAAGTAAGCCATGTTAATGGAAATTGCTGCCCACTACTAGTAAAGGCAGATTAGGAGTAAGAAATGAATCTACTTTGTTTATCCTCATCTTTATATTTATTTTGATAAAATTCATTTGAACAACAATACCAGAAGATTATAAATTAAGATATTTTTGAGTGTTCTTTTTCTGTCCCCAAATTTCTAACTGACATTGAAACTTAATGCTTTAAGCTGTTACTCTTAGCATGTTTATTTTTTTCCAGTAATAGTTTGTAAAGTCAAATAATTCAAATTATTACATGGGAAGAAAAAAAGAGTACTGTTAGCTTAAATTAGCCTTATTTATAAGGAAAACACATATTGCACCACAGTAAGCCTTACCTTGGGCCCTCTGCTTCATGACTTGCATGCTCTTGTGCTACTGATACTTGCATGCTGGATGATCTTGTACGAACCCATAGCTGCTTCAGAGAATAATGGTGTGATAGGAATTGATGCAGCGAACAGGAGAACCTTTGTCCTGGAGTCAGCTGCAAGAAGAAGTAATGTGCATGAATGTACAGTATAGGGAGATCTATGAAAGATTTAGTCTCTGTCTCCCAAAAGACTCTGTTCCACGATACAAGGAGAATTCAGTTCTTTTTGGCAGATCTCCACGTCAATTTGGAAGCAGTAAAAGCCACCATGAAAACAAGCCTGGTTTCTCAATGTCTTCACTCTCAATGTTTTAAGTAACATTTTCTTTCTTGTTTTTTTTACTTTGTTTTTCATAACCAGGAAGTAACACTTCTTTTCACGGTGTTGGTTAAGTACAATTTTGGTAGTAGGCATGTAGATGAGAATGAATTATAAGTGTCCATATTAAATATTTATATTTTATTGAATTTTTGGGGATGACATTGGTTATTAAAATTATATTTGTTTCAGGTGTACAATTGTGTAACATCATCTGTATACTGTATTGTGTGTTCATTATCCAAAGTCAAGTTTCCTTACATTACCTTTGTCCCCCTTATATGCTCAAGTACTTCCCACACCATCCTTCCCCTCTGGTAATTTGAAGAAAAAGGCCCATATACTTAATTGAAGAGTGGATGACTTCAAAATGATATTACATCAGGGAAGGCATAGAATCTCAGTACATTACATAATTATGTTAAAAATGGGTATTATTAAATAATTCACACTTTTAATATGGAGAAATTAGGTCATTTTTTTTTACTCATCCCATAATATTCCATCTTAATATCTAAATAATGAAACAACACAGTGTTATCCATCCTGGTGCTAACAGAGAATGCCAGTTATGACAGGCTCATTGTTTACTTTAACAGGTAATTTGTGGACCGGAATCATTTAATTGTTCTGAGTACATAATTACATGTCAGCAATTTCCAATTTAATTAAAATGTACAAATCTGAATATTAAGGGAATTTCTGAATTATTAATCATTTTTCCACTAGGAAATCTTGTTGCTCTGCAGGAGATTTGTCCAGTGTACAACTATACGTATTTTTTTCCTTCTCTTTCACAGACAGACAATTTTCCCGCAGAGCCCAATTACATGGGCAGCAGGCAGCAGTTTGTTCAAAGGTAAGGCCTATTAAATAACTTTCTCAGCTTCCCCATTTGCATTCGTGTCAAAATTGCTTTGCAAGAGACTACACTTCGGGTTCAAACTCATAGAGACAACACTTTCTCTTCTTTTTCTTTATATGTATTTCAGTAGCTCCACGTTTAAGGACCCAGAAAGAGCCAGCCTGAGAGACAGTGGGCACGGGGACAGTGATCAGGCTGACAGTGACCAAGACACTAACAAAGGCTCCTGCTGTGACATGTCTGTTAGGGAGGCACTCAAGATGAAAACTACTTCAACTAAAAGCCAACCACTTGAACAAGGTGAGTGAAGCCTTCCAATGCTTATCAAGTGTAAAGCTTAAGCTATCATTTATAAACCAATTAGTACTAGTGTTGCTGTTTATGACAGTGGAATGGACTATGGGTAATGTATCAAAAGAAACAGCAAAGCCTAAATTTGTCCCAGACAAAAGCAATTATTCAAGTATCTCAGTAACAGCTGAAAAAGGAAGGCCATGAATAATAGTCTTTATAATCTTCTTAAAATGAGAACTTGATCAAAGCCACACTAGATTTGTTCTTATCTTGATGAATCCTCCTTAACTTTTCCTATTTTGCATTTTATTAACAAGGAAAATATGACATAAGTTAGATAGGTATGCACATTTTTTTTTAATTTTTTTTTTATTTTATATATTCATTTTTAGAGAGGAGAGAGAGAGGGAGAGAGAGAGACAGAGAGGAAGAGAGAGGAGAGAGAGAAGGGGGGAGGAGCTGGAAGCATCAACTCCCATATGTGCCCCGACCAGGCAAGCCCAGGGTTTCGAACCGGAAACCTCATCATTTCCAGGTCAATGCTTTATCCACTGCGCCACCAAAGGTCAGGCAAGGTATGCACATTTTAATAGACCAATTCTTAAGATTAAAATTGTAAAGTCAACACTTTCAGGTGAGATGGAAACGTAAATGGAATTGTATAGCTCTTAATATGTCAGTTTATTGGTAGTGTGAATTTTAGTTTTTAAGTAGTTTTTAAAGAGTCAAATAGTAGCTAAGCAAGAATTTTATTTCCATGTTTTGATTTATATCAAAGTCTTCATGGATATCCAATAAGTATGAATTTGTTTACTTGGACAGAGGTAAAAAGAAATACTCCTTAATATTACATATATTCTACAAGTCTAGCTTCCATTTATTCATTTGGTATGCCTTTTAATTAATTCTGATGTTTTCATTGTTTTAATCACAATGAAATATTTTTGAATGATTTACTTACAGAGAATTACATTGCATTCATGTTAAAAATGAGAGATTCTGAGTTTGCTTTTTTTATGTCCAATTATAATGAATGAAAAGCACTGTTTTATAGATTGGATTTCAGAATTACAGATGAAGGTTATATTAGTTAATATATTAGTTCCCAAAATAGAATCAGTATTTAAATATTTAATATTTATCATTTATTTAGTGAGAAACTAAATTTATACTATGTGAACATAACTGCTAAGCCATTTATTAATTGATGATTCATAGGACACATTTTTTCACTGTCTTATCACATATACCTTAGCAGATATAATGCTTACTAACTTTTCTAAGCATATTTAAATTTTAATACAAATATATGTACAAACATATATTCAATACAAAATTAAATAAACATATATATTAACATTTCTGTACTGAGTATAGTTATGCTGGATTTATTTTAAGGTTGACTTCTCCAAAGCCTTCTTTTCTAAGGAGTAAGTGCCAGATAAATAACTTTTTTCTGATCTTTCACCATCTCAATTTTCTGTGTAACAATGCAGTGTTTTTTTAAATTAGTTTTAACTAAAGCTATTTAAATACTTACCTAATATTCACAGTTCCTGCAAATTTGGATGTTTATTTAAAGTGACATAAGTGGTCTTGTGACTATGAGATTTTAGGAATCTTTTAGACACATTTTAAATAATGGGTTGTTGAATCTTCATATGTAAATGAACAACATAAGATAAACCCACCTATGTGTACAATAAAGTAATTAAATAGATAATTTTTTGGCTACTATTTGTAAAGCTGCATAGAATAAGTGAAAAGTTTGCATTTATTGTTATATCTTCTTGGGAAACCTTTATAGTCTAAAAAAAAGAGGTACATTGCTGCTCACATTAATTTCTTTTTACCAGCTAATTGAGCAGTGTATTTGATTGGCATCAGAAAGACCTTTATAAAAAAAGAAAAGTGTTTCATTTATGTTTGAAAATATATATTTTTTTCCAAGTGAGAAGAGGGGACATAGACTCCTGCATGCACCCCAATTGTGATTCACCCAGAAAGCCCCTTACAGAGCAATGTTCTGCTCAGCTGGGGCACCTACTCTGTTGCTCAGCAAGCAAGCTATTTCAGCACCTGAGGTGAGGCCATGGAGCCATTCACAGTGTCTTGTGCCATGGCTGTGGAAGGAGAGGAGAGAAAGAAAGAGAGAAGAGTGATTGGGGAAAGGAGTGCGCCCTCACTGGGAATCAAACCTGGGACTTCCACTCACCAGGCTGACACTCTACTACTGAGCCAACCAGCTGGGGCCAATCTTCAGAGTTTAGGTAGAACTTTTCATGTTAACAATGGCTTTCCTTTGACTATGACTAAGACTTTTTGAGCTTTTATTTTATTAGCTCAAATATTACTTTTTTTCCTCCTCTTTCGTGCCGTTAGTTTATTCCCATATGTTCTGTTCCTGATATTTATTTTTGCTACCAACAGTTTAATCATCTCCAATATACAGCACAAGTATATATTGCCGATTATTTTAGGAAATATATTTGAAAGAGTTTAGTAGTTAATTGATGGTGTGATATATTGCACTACAGCTGAAGATAACTTTACGGATTTTATGTAATAAACCCATCAAAAGTAAAAGGTTATTTTAGTTCCTCGTCATTTGATAAGAAAAAATAATTCTCAAAGAATATACATATTTTCTTTTTATTTAATTGCATTCTTGTGCCATCATTTTTTTTATTAGATTTTCTCTATACTTCTTTCATCAAGTATTATAGATAGGTAGGTAGACAGATTGATAAAATAATCCAAATATTCTATAATTTTTATGGTACTATAGTAGAAAATTAGTTACAAAAGCAAATTATTTAATAAGTTTTGTTTATCAGGAAATGACACATAAAATGGACCAAAATACATTTGATCTTATTTTGCTGAATTTATATTTTATAATAAGAAAAACAGATTTATATCAAGTACTAGAAAAATACATATAGTGCTATTTCTTGAAAGAAGAGTCACAGAGTTTTATGAGCATAAAACTCAAAAAACTCTTAAGTTAATTTAGTTCTTATGCCTCAGAATAGTATTTAATCTTATAATTCTTTAAGAAAATACTGCATTTTTAAAGTCCTATCCTTACATGCTATACTAAAAGCATATAAGTTATATTGATTGCTAGCAATAACTGCTTTTTTTAAAAAAGAATTAATAAGCTTTTCTTAAAATTCAGTAGTTTCTATTAATTCCCAAATAATAAATGTACAGTTTTCATAAATACTGACTGGTGATTTCTTTGAGCTCCTTATAAATACTGAGTGATAGGTCTCAATTTTCCAAGGCTAATGAGTTTTCTTGATGTCTTTATAATTGAATGAAACTAAGTTTCTGAAGCCTGAAGTTAGTGGAATATCACTATACATTATGACTGCTGACAGCTCACACCAGGTATTGCAGTGAAGGAACCAGCCTCCTGAATCTAACTCCTGTGTTGGGTGGCCAGCTCTCAGTTCCTTCTTTATTGATACTCGGGTGTTGCTGTATTCAAATTCTTCTTATTTCTTATTTTATTTGTCATATAATTTCCTTTTTTTTCTACTTAATTTTATGCCTCCCTTGTTCTCTCTTTACTGCTAGAAAATCTGACTTCTTAAATTACAGTCTGAGTTCAATACATTTCACAATGGAATCTTTAATTAAAATCTAATAAAAATAAAATCAATAAAAAGTTGAGAATAATAGAAATTCCAAATGAGCCAGGTTTGCTCCAATGAATTTCAATTTTAAAACTAAATTACATTCTTAAGGTTTGCCTTCTGTCTATCCAGGGGACATTCTAGAAAGCTATAAAAACTAAAGGTAATGGATTTTTTTTTCTTTTTAAGTTATTCTTTAATTTTGCTTGTGCACTCCATAGTCAAAAGAAGATTAGGTTAGTTTAAATGACTGCAGTATTTGTTATATGATTTCAGACTTTGGCTAAGTCCTGAGCCCCACTCCTGTGAGTCTCCCTGAGGCTCTTCTTGTCTACTGCAGTGAGGTTAAAACCACACATTCAGGACTGGAGGTGTGGAGGGCAGAGAGTTATTGGTACAGAAGATGAAGGCACTGAATTTAAACTTGGCCTACTTTGCAATCTCCCCCAGAACTGACCTTGAATAGAAAAGTATTAGGACATTTCTGTTATATTCTTAAGCTTTTGCTCCCTTTTCTGTTCTTTCCTGTGGTTATTGCAGTCTGACCCTCTCAATCAGGAAGTATCTTTCCCCACACCTTCCAATAACGAGCAAATCCACCTCCATAAGCAAGAGCATAAAGGAAGGACATGACTGTCCATCCTCTCGCCAGCCATCTGGTACCTCTGAAGAGAATTTTTACAAGAAGTATTGTTATAAATTTATTAATAGTCAATATATCTCAGGAAAGCAGTGGAAAAGTACTACCATTTATGGGAGCAGGAAGGAACTGTTGAATATTTTTTTCAGAAGGGAGTTATTTACAAAATTTTAAAGGCATTGATGACGCTTTATGATTCACATACATAGCACTTAAGAAATTGTATTATTTACCAAGAATTTGTATTATTTTTAAGCCCTATAAGTTTCTCTCAGGCTGCTTTTATCTAAGAGCAGCTTAATAACTAGTCTCCTTTCCTCCTGTTCAGTCTTTTAAGACTTCCGAAATTTATCTGATTTTCCATTTTACTGGATAAAATGGTCCACACACTGTGAGCAGCTTCAGTTTATTTTTGCTTACCAAGTATTGCAACTGTCCCATAGTGCACCTAACTCTAAAAATTTCAATGATATCTCTTTTTCTCATCTGAAAACATCTGCTCCTAGAAGCCAGCAGCTGGTATCATGAAAATAGAGATTTTTATCACCCAACATTTGTTGTTCATTATAAAACCTTCCTAACAAGAGTTGCATGATTTACTATAGACTCAATGTGATTTTGAGATTCTCTTGCTTTTAGTTAGCACAGCAATAACTTTTACTAAAACATTCCAATTAGGAAATGTCAGGACAGTATTTCCCAACTTCTGAAACTCATATTGCCTCCATCTTGGGGGCAAGGGCACTTCCCCAGGCTTAGCATTCTTGTTATCTCTCAGTCAGACCATACTGCTTTTTTTGTATATGTTTTTCTTATAATGACTATACATTTATATGATTTTATAAATTAAATGTTACTATACTAATATTATGTATGTTTCTATGAAACTAGGAATATGTCTGTAAACTATGAAAAACTAGAGTGGGTATTAGTTCATCTGTTAAGTAAGAATTTAAAGAAAATTATGTTTCTTCCAGAAATTTTCCTATATTTTACTTTATTTATTTATTTTTTTGTATTTTTCTGAAGCTGGAAACGGGAGGCAGTCAGACAGACTCCCACATGCGCCAACCGGGATACTCCCGGCACGCCCACCAGGGGGCGATGCTCTGCCCATCCGGGGCATTTCTCTGTCGTGACCAGAGCCACTCTAGCGCCTGGGGCAGAGGCCAAGGAGCCATCCCCAGCGCCTGGGCCATCTTTGCTCCAATGGAGCCTCGGCTGCGGGAGGGGAAGAGAGAGACAGAGAGGAAGGAGAGGGGGAGGGGGGGAGAAGCAGATGGGTGCCTCTCCTGTGTGCCCTGGCCAGGAATCAAACCTGGGACTTCCGCATGCCAGGCCGACGCTCTACCACTGAGCCAACCGGCCAGGGCCTATATTTTACTTTAATATCATATTCTAATATTGCAGGTTCTCTGGGTTTTTTTTTTTTTTGAAAGCCATAGTGCAAAACATTAGGGTTAGTAGACTTCTTGAAGTATAACTCCCCTATCTTGTAAGTAACAAAAACTGGCAGATTAAATGATTTCCATTGAGTATTCAAGTTTGTGGTAGAGGTAGTACAGGTACTTCAGATCGTCATCACATTTCATTTTCTTATTAGTCAGAAGATGTCTGTAGCAGTGCTTAAGAGTTTGACTCTTCATTTTTTCTCATATTTTAAATGAATATTTTATATTTTCACATACTTTATAGAGAGAGAATAAAAGCTCCAATACGTCACTAAAACATTTCATTTCAGGATCAGACATTGACATGATTGTGTCATTTGTCATCAAGCACAAGGCTATATATATATTTCTTCAACCTGGGCACAATATGCACAGTTCTCCTACTTGTGGGTTCCTGATAATTTCTTAAGTGCAAGGTGGTTAAAAGAAAGGTGGTTCTGGGAGAATTTTTCATTCATTCATTCACTTCTTCCTTCCTTCCTTCATTCATTCACTTAGTTTTTCTTTTAAGGAACAGCTGTGTCATGGATAAAAAAGAGAAACTAAGGCACAGACTGGGTCCTCAAGGAGCTCACACTATGTTAAAAGAATTTGACATATAAGCTATGAGGTTGGTGCAGCGGGAAATATACCTTGCCTCAGTATTAATGGTGTTTTGAGAATGAACAGCCAGACCAGATTTGGGAGAATTAAAGAAAATTTCTGCAGAAGCAGCCATTAGATCTGACCTCTTAAAACATATTTAGCTACTTGGCAGAGTGCAGTTGGGGGAGAAAGAATGACAGAGCAGTCTGAGACACAGAGATGCGGCAAAAGCAGAGTATGGTGAGTTGCTGTTAGGTGCAGGTGAATAGGGATGTTGAGACCAGGGTTAGTGGGTACGAGGCCGGCAAGGGTAGGAAAACTCCAGTGATGGGTCAACTGATACGGAGCCATTGATGTGCAGGAAGTAACAGTCCAAAGCCTGATTTTAAAGAGATGACTTTTATGCCAATGTCTGGAGAGACAGGAATTTAGTTAGGAAGTTGGAGAAGTAGTCCCGAGCAAGACAAAATAAAGGCCAGAGTAGTAAAGAGATGACAAGAATGGAATCAAGAAAAAGATTAAAAACTTCTTTTACTGTATGCCATTACTTTTATGATTATAATAAATTGCTTAGTATTTATTTAAAATTGATTTATAAGGGTTTCTAAAGAAAAAAAATTATTTGATAACCAAATAAATGGATTGTCACTTGAATTATTTAATGCTTTTAAGTTTTTATGTAGTACCTATATACCACATATTAAATTAACACATGCATGTTTGGAATTTAGCTTTTTCTCTAAATGACTAATGCTTATTTGCATACTGGAATTGACTTACTAAAGAAACTTTATCATTCAAAGATGTTAGGGAAAACAAAAACAAAAACAAACTTCAGTTAACCAGATCTTTGAGAGAACTCCCAGAATGTGGTTAGGTAATCTAAAATTGGGTGATAATGAACTTAGAATTATGATGAGGTAACTGAGTTCAGTTTACTGTGGTGAAGACAAGGTGAGGCCACCAAGGGGAGACATTTGGGAATTAAGAAGAAAAGTTTAAATGAGTATCAGAAGAGACACTGGAAATTGCAGTTTGGTAGTCAAAGGAGAAGTCAGGTGGTAGAAGATGTATGTCTGGTCATAAATAGCTCTAGCCATTATTCTACATTTACAATTGTAAAACACAAGAAATAAGAACTTGTACTATATCAAACCACACATGTAACATATTTAAATGAACTCCTCCTATATCTTTCAATTTCATAACTCACATGGAATTTTGAAAGCTAGTGTTTGGATGTGTAGACCCACAATTCTTTCTTTTTTTTTTTGTGACAGAGATAGAGAGAGGGACAGATAGGGACGGACAGACAGGAAGGGAGAGAGATGAGAAGCATCAATTCTTTGATGTGGCACCTTAGTTGTTCATTGATTGTTTTCTCATATGTGCTTGACCGGGGAAGGGGGCTACAGCAAACCTAGTGAGCCCTTGCTTAAGCCAGTGACCTTGGGCTCAAGCTGGTGAGCCTTGTTCAAACCACATGAACATGTGCTCAAGCTGGCGACCTCGGGTTTTAAACCTGGGTCCTCTGCATCCTGGTACGATGCTCTATCCACTGTGCCACCACCTGGTCAGGTGACCCACCATTCTTAGAATCAGAAAATTTCCAGTGTTAAGAATTATTCAGATTTTACAAAAGTGACATAATGTATATGTCATATTATGTAATATTCCTACTAAGACCTGTGGCAGTACTCACAGTCAAAAGCATTGACATTTTTTTAGTGAAAGACTAAATATTCATTCTAAACTGAATAAAGAATAATATTAATAGCCTATGTTTAAGTCAGTTTTTATTATCAAATGTGTAAAAAAATAATTGCTAGATTTGAATTTTAAGGGATTTCAAAATATAGACAAGAAATTGTAGATGTACTTAATTTGCATGTTGGGGCTTTTGCTCTTTTGAATTCTTGACAAGTTATACTTATGATGATTCAAGTAGCAACATAATGAAAAAATTATCTACTACCAAGAGAAGTTCTTTTATGCAGTTTCTTATTAAATCAGGTTAGAAATGTGCAGTTGGTCTCTTGCCTCAAACAAGTGTAAAAAATTGTCTATTATCCTAGTAATAGTTTTAATATGATAAATATTTACTTTGAGAAGCCAGAGTAATCTGGGAATGTTTAAATGATTCACCAGTTTATAATATTATTCTCAGTAAGGCTTTTAGAATTTTCAGACTGATAACAAATGCACCCCTGCATCAGATACAGGGTATATTTTTGAAACAAAATAAATATTTCATGGAGATTGATTTGTCTGCTTTGAATTTTATTTATTTATTTTTTTGAGGTTTGAAAAATTCATATTAAGAAATGAAAATGTTTATCTCTTTTATTCACCTTGAGTCATTTCCTGCCTAATTTTAATTACTATTTATTCCATAATATCATTTATATAGCCATTTGACTTTTGAACCTCACAAACTAACATATTTTTAAAGTATGTAAGATAAGCTTGCAGTAAAATTTTGGAAAATTCTAATGTATGCAGGATGACTTCATGTTGTACATGAGCATTTCTCTACACTGTAGAAAAACAATAGAAAATAGAGTGAAACTTACCATATTTCCCCATGTAAAAGATGCACATTTCTTTAAAAATCTGGGGTCTAAAAACTGGGTGCATCTTATACAGTGGTTGTAGACTTTTTTACCTGCATTTCCCACTTTTTCATGCTTGTTGAGGAGCTGTATGAACTTTATAATGAATAAAACTTGAGTTCAATAACTTTATGTAATACATTGTTTTTTCAAATATTGGACCCAAAATTAAGGTGTGTCTTATACATGGGGAAATACTGTATACCTCACAATTTTTTTAGCTCATAGAGTTGTATTAGGACTCTTGTTCAGGGGCATATATCATTACCATTAATTACTACTTGACAAAATTAATTCAATAAATATTGTTTCAGTACTTACGTAGGTGACACCCTTCAAGGTGTTTATCTTTGAGGATGTCATTCTTCAGCCCATCTAGCTGTAATCCAATTAGTTGAATGTTATATGTATAAGTAAAATTAATTCTGCTGAAGAAATTAATAAAGCATTATTTCACAGATTAAATATGTTTTAAGAGCTGCCAACTCTACCTTAAAATAAATCCTAGTGAAATCCTTAAAAGCTTATAAATATATAACAAATTGTGTGAACTTATTTAATCAAATAACAAAAGATCAACTAGTAGTCATAAAGAATTAAGTAGAAAAATAACATTTATTAAACATCTATTATAAGTCAATCACTGCACCAGACACTTTTAAACAAATCTGCCCTCATGGCAAGCTGATGAGATGATTGTTAACTTTTTAATAGATGAAAAATCTAAGCATCATAGAACAGAAATGACTTGTCCGCAGATGATGCCCCTAGCACAGCAATTTTCTGTTTGATGCCGTGTCTGTGCTCTTTCCATTCGAGTCACTTTTGCTTATTTACAGTCTTCAACGGAGAGTTTGCAAGATAGTCATAATAGTATTTCTAATTAAAAGTAGGATATCTTACTTTTGAAAATAGAATTGAATCTGAATCCTTATACCTAAGTCTTTAGAGTTATGAAGGGTTTTCCAGAACAACATATAGTCATTTGATGAGTTGTCATTTATTATTATTATTATCATCATCATCATCATTATTTTGACTTGCTCTACAATAGCATCTAGTACTGAGACTGTTGGTTTTGGTCTTTATATAGACTAGCTTCATTTATACAGAATAACCTTTATTTCATTTCTGAATATTCTTCACTTACCTCTAGCTAGTTTTATTAAAAATGGAGATAAAACACAAAACTTCCGATGTTAACACACAGATACCACTTGGAAAATAATTTAATTTACATATATTCCCCCAAATCACCATAGTCTAGTTTATTGCTATGTAATCATTGGTAAAAATAGGATATAATAAGTTCTAATTTTATATTCTATTTCCCAATAATTGTCTCTTAAGCTGAACAAGTAGTATTTCTGCTATTTTTAAGTAATAAAAATTGATTTTGTTTTTTTAAATACTGCATGTATTAAGGACTAGCATTAGTGTTCTTTTTAGAACTGTAATAGACTACTTAGAGATATCTAAGTTACATACACAAATTTATTTTAATTTACAAGACACTGTGTTCCATGTGTGTTTTTTCACAGTTCTTCGAGTATTTGATCAAAGTTTTTGCACAATAAAAATGGTATAAAATTGAGTAAATTTTTCTTATCTAATTTTATTTCTCCATCCCAGACCTGCCAGCATTTTTCTCCATTTTCCCAAGCCCTCCTCAGCCAGCTCCCTTCTAGTCTCAGTAAGTGGTATCATATCTACCTAGTTATTCCAGTGAGACACAAAGGAACTCCTTTCATTACTTTGTTTGTCTTCTTCCTAATCCCAGCATGTGTTATTAAATCCTGTTGTTATCACCAGCCAATTCTATTTGAATTTCTTCAGTTCACTTAACCTCCAGTGTACTTACTGATCCTAGTGGCTACCTCTCTTTCTCAGTCAACATCCTCCCAGGTAGGTAGTCCTCTGCTCCTGTTGTTTTGTTTCCAAAGGAAAGTCAATCATTTTCCAACAATTAAAATCATAAAAGACTTGATAAAATAGCTGCACTTTTAACCTTGGCCTGTCTGCACTCTTCTTGTGGCACTTTCCTGCTAGCTTGCTGTGTACCATCTGTGGAGCTCTTACTTCTGTTTGGTCTTTTGTTTCTCAAAAAAGAGATTCTTAGGCCCTGGCCAGTTGGTTCAGTGGTAGTGCATCGGCCTGGCGTGCAGGAGTCCCGGTTTGATTCCCGGCCAGGGCACACAGGAGAAGCGCCCATCTGCTTCTCCACCCCTCCCCCTCTCCTTCCTCTCTGTCTCTCTCTTCCCCTCCCGCAACCAAGGCTCCATTAGAGCAAAGTTGGCCAGGGTGCTGAGGATGGCTCTGTGGCCTCTGCCTCAGGCACTAGAATGGCTCTGGTTGCAACAGAGCGACTCCCCAGATGGGCAGAGTGTCGCCCCTGGTGGGCATGCCGGGTAGATCCCGGTCGGGCGCATGCGGGAGACTGCCTCCCTGTTTCCAACTTCAGAAAAATATAAAATAAAAAAAGAGGTTCCTAGTGTGAGACCTGTTTTGCACTAACACATCTCCCTCAGAAGTCTGCACACTGCCTGTGCAAAGCGACTCTTCTCTTATTCTCCAGTGTTTCTCCAATATTTAGATTAAAAAAAGGGGGGGTTAAGAATTAAAACTACAGATTAATAAGATAATTTCAGAGACTTGAAGTCACTGGGGAAATATTAAAGGCTTGTCATTTCCTGAAGAACATGATCATATATTCAATAGGAAGACCAGTACAGTAGCAGTAGTTACATGAGAAATAGCAAAGTTCAAACAAAGTCATTGAGATGACTATATTTGGAGAATAAAGATCCTAACATCTTGACAGAGAGAAAGAGAGTCATCAATTTTTTTTTAATATTAAAAACTTCTATCAGTTCTTAGCAATATTGTTGGAGTATTGGATAGCATTGGCTATTAAAGTGAAATGCAGGGCAAGCACCTGGTGCAGAAGGAATGGGTGACAAGAAACGGGGCAATGCAAAAAGTGAGTGCAGTCTATTTGAAATACGTGACAGCTTCACTTGAAATATGTGAGTGCAGACACTCAATATACCATAATTTTGATGGTAAAATGGATAAATTTTGGTTATATAAAGTATATAAAAATTTAGAGCAGGCAGATAAACTGACATTCAGAAAAAGAATAAAGCAAATTACTAGTATGAGACACATGAAACAGATCAGTAAAATGAAAGCATTTTGCAATTAAATGCAACATAAGATTCTGCAGGACTCAGAAGTGTTCTTTCATATTACCGGACCCAGAAACCATGTTTAAAATACAATAATTAAATTTGAATACCCCAAAACTAGTGATTATTTATTTGTAAAATACCAATACAGTTTCCCATACTTATACACTGTATACTAATTTTATTAAAAACCATCAATGTAGGTAAGTTCACCTAAAGTGCTAGAAATGTGATGGAAATAATGGTGAAAGTGAAAGTTTTGTCAAAATTGGTAACAGACAACACTAAATAAAAGAATAACAAGAAAGTACTCATATATTATATAGTTTTTAAAAATGAGTAAATGCACCTCTTCAGGGCATGATATGAGATAACCTTAAGATTATATTTAAAAAGAATATATTTAAAACAAGAATGACTAAAGAAACAACTCACTAGAAGCCAACATTTTTCAGATTTCTTTTTGAATTTTTACCAAGGATGCCATTGCTATGTTTCTGTTCCTTCTTCTATAAAATATTTGAGATTTTAAAAAAGAAAGCAAAACTAGTCTACATAAAACTTTAGAGGCTAGAAAATACATCTATTAGACTTGTTTTTGTGAGTTATAATTGACTTTTAAAGCTGGGTTTTTTTTGGGTTTTTTTGCTTTATTCCAACACATATGTGTGAAAACACACATGAGTTTATGTATACACATATACTGATCTTCAAAATTTGAATGGCAGGCCCTGGCCAGTTGGCTCAGTGGTAGAGCGTCGGCCTGGCGTGCGGAAGTCCTGGGTTCGATTCCAGGCCAGGGCACACAGGAGAGGCGCCCATCTGCTTCTCCACCCCTCCCCCTCTCCTTCCTCTCTGTCTCTCTCTTCCCCTCCCGCAGCCAAAGCTCCATTGGAGCAAAGATGGCCTGGGTGCTGGGGATGGCTCCATGGCCTCTGCCTCAGGTGCTAGAATGGCTCTGGTCGTAACAGAGCGACGCCCTGGATGGGCAGAGCATCCCCCCCTGGTGGGCGTGCCGGGTGGATCCCGGTCGGGTACTTGCGGGAGTCTGTCTCACTGCCTCCTCGTTTCCAACTTCAGAAAAATACAAAAAAAAAAAATTGAATGGCAGAAGCTTTCTTCTTTTTAAAATTACACTTTAACTACATGCACCAGGATATCATTAACTTCTCAAATGTATTGTAATTTTGCCTGGAAATGCCAGGTTACTAGAGACTTGTCCTTAAAATGATAGAATGTATAAACAATACATAATAATGCATTTCACAAAATTTATTAGCACAAGGATATTCAAAACTCATTAACAACCTATTTCTGTGTTCACATGACAATATTTATTAATCATCCTTTAAAAATATTTGAATGTTGAAGAGAATGAAACAGTTTTTTAAAAACTTTTTTTAAAGCCATAGGGCAAGTTAATTTTGGGGGGTTATGAGTAATAAATTTCTGTTGGTAGTGATTATGTATTTTGCCAAATTAGTGTTTGGAACTGTGGTGTTTTGAATATAAATATGTGCATTCATGTCAGTATATTCATTTCTGACATATCAGTTCATTTGAACACTGGTTATATTTGTTAATTTCATTAATGTTTGAGTGATATGTTATTTTATTCAGATATAACCAATTTTTCTCTGATACCAATGCAATACTCAGATTTAGTTTTATAATATGGCACAGTCATTAATTCTATCTGGGCCTATCTGTATCATGAATTACTTTAAAAGAAAGATTTTATTTTGCTTTGATTCAAAGATGTATGAAATTTAAATAGAGTCAATAGTTTATTGCCTTATAAATCCTTATTAAATTCTTCAAAGATAAATAGATATTTTAGATGGTAATTAGTATGTTATCTATAATTTGTTTCTAATTTATTTGAGGGAGACTAAAAGTAGTTTGTTTCTTTAGTACTATAAGTATCCTTTTATAATTATGTTTATGCTCTTAATGTGAAATATCTATTAAAAATATATATTAAACAAGAAAAACATCTACTCAGTAATAATTATACTGATGTATAAAACATTGATGATTCAAAGTGGTATATAACTATAGTTAGCATTAAATGATTCAACATTTATTTGTGCCAGACACTATCTGTATAAGACACTGAGGTATGGAATTATGCACAAAACAAACTTAAATTCTGATCTCTTCTAAATTTACCCTAGTAGAGTTTTGTGTTTTTCAAAGCTTTTAGATTAAACTCTAGCTTGATTTTTTTATGTTGAATTATGATTGACATATAACATTATATTACTTTCAAATGAACAACATAATAATTTGATATTTGTGTACATTGCAGAATGAATGTCACAAAGAAATCTAGTTACCATCCATTATCCATACAAAGTTACAAAATTTTAATTTGACCTTTTAGTAATGAAGATTACCAGTCTGAGAAAACCCTTTAGATCTACCATGTGAAATTAGTGAATATGTGAGTAAATATTTAAAATTGGATGATGTAAAGATTTACCTAAACTGCCACTGTGGAAGTTGTAGGATGGAATTATTATCTCCATTTAGATAAAAATATTAAACAATGAATGATATCCTACATGAAATCGTTGAACGGAAAAAGTAAATCAAGATAAAAATTAAGGAAATATGAATAAAACATGGACTTTAGATAATAGTATATCAGTATTGTTTGATTAATTGTGAGAAATGTAGTATATGAATATAAGATGTTAACAATAAAGCCAGTTGGTTGTAAGATACATGGACCTCTCTGTAATATCCACTCAATTTTTCTGTAAATCTAAAACTATTTATAAATTTTAAAGTTTATTTAAAAATTGTCAACTTATCAGAAAAAGGAATTGAGACCAAATTGTGCAGAATCTTAGATGTTAATCTAAAAATTTGAGCATTTTTAAAGATCAATAGGAAGCCCTTACAAATGTGCAGGCAGGAGCATACATAATAAATGTATCCATTAAGAAAGCTTTTCCTATGACTGCAGACCAGTTGCAGGATGGGAAAGGGGGCATGGAGGAATTTTTGTCCACATGAGAGGATAGATATCACAAACTTAACTGTGATGAACCGTTTTTTCTTCCCTCACTAGCTGTGTTGTCTAGGGCAGAAGCTGTGGAGAGGATCTCTCAGGGGAGTAAAGTCCTGGAACATTATAGATTATTTTCTTCCATCAAGTGCAAATGTTTTTAGGATGATTGGAATCCTGTAATAGTTTTTGGTTGGGATAAACTGTAATGAAAGAGTTTATGTAGGTCATAGTGTAATTAGATACAAACACCTTCAAAAATAATTCTCCTGCTGAAAGAGCTTAATCCAGCAGCCTCCTACCCCCACCCCATTTTCTCTGAAATTTTTAGCAGCCATGAGCTTTTCCCTGGGATAAAGTGATAGTGCATTTAAAAATTCTTTAGAAAAAGTTCTGTTTGTATATAGCAAGTATAATAAAATTTCTATTTTTATACATATAATGCAAATTTTAGTTATTGTTTTGGTTAAAAAAGAAAAAGGTTAGGGACTATTTTATCTAAAACTTATCTTTCTCTTAATTCAAGATTTGTTTTGTTTTTGTTTTTACATACACCTGCTGACATTTATTTATCAGCTACAGTTGCATGAATATTTGCAGAAATACTATCTGTTCTATAAAATTGCTTTAATATATGATCATATACACAGAAGACTTGATGCTTTCTACATTATTATAATGAATGTTAGATCAGGAATTAGTAGACATGGTTCTAGTATTGGCTCATTTTGTGTCTTTTGCTATGACCCTAATGTTTTAGATCTTAAATGCCTTCTCCCTGAACAAAAGGACCAAACTACATTATCTCTAATATGCCTTACCACCTTATCATGCCGTATATATACAGACATATGGAAACTGAAAAGTCTTCCCATTGTAAGAAAATTCTACCAATTATGTCTTCAGTATAGAAATATGATTAATTCTACATAGGTAACACCAAAAACTAAGAATTTGGTAGAGAGGAAATTCATTTAGATTATTTCACATTTTCAACAATCCTGCTGTGACTGTTGATAAGGATGATGATGCTATGTTAACAATTAAACTATTTCTGAAGAAGTTTCATACACTTAATTTTTTTAATAAGTATTTACAATAAGCCAGATATGTTATAGAAAGTGTAGAAAGGAGTCCCCTGGAGAAAATGGCATTCTAGTTAACACGTGAAGGTAATGAGGGGGCAGCCATGAAGATTGTGAGAAAGTACAGCCAGGTAGCCATCTGTGGGAATGAGTTCCAAGTAGATTCTTTCTCTAAGTGCAGTTCCTGTTTGTTTGGTATATTGAATAAAAAGCCTAAAGCCCAGCCTGGCTGGAGCAGAAGTGGTGAGTTTAAGAGAGAAGGTGTCAGATAAGGGAAGGGAGAAGGTGGTAGATAAATAGTTACAAATACCATATAGTCATAGAAAACGGAAAGGACACAATTCTTAGTTAAATTAATTTATTGATTTATTTACTGGTGATTTATTTATTGAAAGAATTATCTAAGGTTTTCTTATAGTAAAACACTAAACTTTGTGGGAATTGTAGATTATAATCAAACTTGCTTAGAAATAACCTTTGTAAATACATTTGCATGTTTCTTCAATAGTTGTCTTAAAATTATTTCTGTTACTATAAATAAATATATATATACACATTTATATATCCCACAATTGAATTCATCCCAAATATATAATTTGTACATTTACCTTAACACATAATATTTTATTTTGAGCATATTCTTGATCTTTAAATTTCTTCATAAGCATTTGTCTTATTCAACCTAATATTCAAACTCAGTATTAAGCAATTCTTTATTGAAGCAAACTTCTATTTTGGGAAAATTACATATAATACACATATACACATATTTTATAATTATTTTATAAACAAATGGCTATTTTAATTACTCTTACAGATAATGTACTGTTAAAGGTGACATTTATAAAAATATCTCATTTTATTAAGGAGTGGTCTTAGGAGTAAAATTATTGTTTCAAAGAATATAAATGTTTTTTAAGATTCTTGATAAAAACTAAAACCCCATAAGAATTTAAAACAAAATTAACAGGCTATAGAATCCTTAAAATTGCCATATGCAAAACCATTCAAGTATGTATAAAAGAAATATCTTTATAAAAATATAATTAATGTTTTATATTTTATATTTAATTAAATTTCAGAAATCATGTATAAAAAGAATTACTTTAATTTTTAGAGCAGCACCTTAACCATATTTTTCTGTTTTTTTTACATTGTTGGCATTATTTGGGCAAAACTGTTTTTACATACTAGTTTTAAGAATTGTACAAGTTTAATGTAACAGAGTTTAGGGAATTGTGTTTAAAGCTCTTTATCAAATCAGAATGTACAGAGATCATTTAATGAAGGAAGGGAGTTTGGTTTAGTTACAGTACTTTCTAAAGCCTGAAATTATTACCATAACAATTTCATGAAGGAATATACCTTGTTTTATCAAATTATGCAACTGAAAATAAATGGCAGAGATAAAAACGAGCAAAATCATGAGTTTTTAGTAGTTGAAATAGTATATTTAGAATGTAGCTATGTTCAGAAAATATGTTTTATGAATAAAACTGAAAATTCTCAAGGGTAGAAAAAATAATTTATTGAATAAACCACAATACAAATCCTTTATAGTATCATTTATGTGATGATATATAATGTGTGAGTTGTGTAGTCTGTACCTGTGCCAGGTACAATTTTCAAAGTAATCTAAGCACAGCATGTTTACTAATTACATCCCTCTACTTACACTGTACGCCCTTCACTTGACAGTATAACTATCTAACCTTTGAAAATGGTATCCCTTGTGATTTTTAAGTGCAGCATCAACATTTTGGCAGATCATTTTGCTGGCTTTTAAGTTATAAGAATTTGAGTTAAAACTTACGTTTTCAAAAAATGTGTGTAATATCATTTTTAAAAAATCTGCTCTTGCTCATTGGAAACATAATAAATTAATGATTATGAATATTTACCAATTAATTAACCAAAAGTGTTTTTCAAAGTTGACTATAAAGAAATTATGCACAAATATTGAATTATTTCAGCCAATATTCTATTAAATGAAAATGCATGTATAGAAAGAATCTGAAACAAATTTTGTCATTTGAAGTAAACTTGAATAACTCCTTAACTTATAACCATTTTAATTGTACCCAATGACTGAATTTAGTGGAATGATCATGTAATTTATTATCCAAAATGACTTATTTTTTCAGGTGAAATACTTTTAATACATCCTCTGAAACAGGCTGGTATTAGGGCAAATCTAAAACATATAGTCAGACAAATATAGGAATTTTTCAAAGAACAGAATAAATGGTAATTTTTCAGGAAAACCTAAATATAAGTACAAGAGAGAGATAAAAAATGAGAAATAAAATTAATATTGTTTGTCCAGGCCCTTATGTGGTTATTTTCTAATGTGACAGCTTCTAACACTTGCATTTTAATTTTTAAAAATGTAAGCTATTTCTGTTGCTCATAGATATAATATGTGAACACAACAATTAAAAGTTTAATGACTTTACAGACAGCTTTACACATCTCCCTCGTGTATTTAGAAGTAGAAATAGGTTGCTTGAAATGGAATCCATGAGAAATAAAAATATTATTCAAACATTAATTCATAAATACAACAGCTTATCTAGAATAATTTTAATTGCTGCCAAAATTTACATATTTGTCTTTGTCTGAATCAAGAACTGTATTAATATGTCAATTAATAAAGGTAATTTATTAATGGAAAACCTGTTTTTACTTCATCTCATACTCTGTCTTTCTATTTTAAATGTGTAGTGGAGTTTATTAAATTTTAATGCAAGTAAACCAATTTAGGGTGACTTATGGTTTAATAAATGCCAGTGAGAACAGGAAGTTAAAACACATATAATTCAGGAAGATAATTTCAATTGATAATGTTTCGTGTAGCAGACTGATAACCTTTTTTTCTACCATTATTTTCATTCTTTATTTTCTGAAATCCAGACATATATAGCATTTTTATGCTTTTAATAACAGTTGTATGCTTATTTCTAAATTATCTATAATTTTGTGGATAAATAAATGAGAGATTCTCTGTTCTCATTCATACCCAGAACAAACTGGCAGTTTTTACTTTTACACATAGATTGAATATTACTTTAGCTAGTTGCTTTTTTGATTTATCAAAAGTTAATTATGCCTGTATTAATTCGGTTTTAATTTTTACTTTTTTAACATTATAATATGTTTCAAGGTTAACCAGGCTGGTATTTGGCAGTCTTTAACAATTTTGAAATAAGACAACGCTAGCTGGAATAATATACTTACTAATTTAGAACGGAAGGGATGACCACAAATTGTATTTAACATACTTATTGTAGCCTGTTTTCTTTCTCTTTTCAGTCTTTTTTTCATGCTGTCTCTCTCAAAGGGGGAAAAAAAAACCTTGCTTATTTAATTTTTCCAGCTCAGCTTATGAAAAGAAATCTCATTTTAAATTTATCATTTCAATTAAAAAGCAAACATTAACATATTTGGCAGTAATACCTATATGATAAATATTTCATTTTATATTTGAACTTCCTTTATAATCATATTTTTATATGTTCATTTCTCTCATAATTTTTTTTTAAATATTCAAGTATTTTTTCACTTACAGTAATAAAGTACATGGGAATTTCTCAGCTTTTCAATAGCTGAAAAGAAATCCATGACACGGCTTGGACTGGAGGTTATAATTCCTGAGTCCTTGTCTCAAAAGATATGATTGTTGTCAGTACTCTCACTTTAAGATGTTTCCACAATATTCAAATACCAAAGAAACTTACGCTCTTGAAATTGTACAGGTGAAAATTTAATAACAGATCAACATTTATTTTTCTGTCAACATGATAGTTCATTCTGCATTAATATAGTATTTGAAGTAAAAATTAAAATAAAAAAAGGCACCTGATATACAGGTATTTACTTACTTTCAGAGGTGTAGCAGGGAGTTAGGACACAAGATATATTTTCTCAAATAATAGTCATGCTTGGAAATTAAGATCTACTAGTATTTTTTGTATTACTCTTTAGTATTTTATGGTTTTATAATTTCAGCATATTATGAGAACAGTTGAAGGAAAATCAGTGTGGAGGCGGGCCATATATATTTCATTTAGAAATGGTAAATAAAATCAAATTACTTATTTGGGTCTTATTTTTTATGTATTGTGAAACACCTTTAGCTGAGAAATCTTGTACATAGCCTAAATCTTGTACACAGGCTGGTTTACCTACTTCTAGAAAAGAAAAGTAATATAGTTTAATAAGTCCCCAACTTAAGAAGAAAATCTAACAAACTGTTAAGTTTTTATAGTTTTATATCTTATATTCTTTTGTAACAATTCCAGCCATGTCTTCAGAGACCAATTAAAGTCAAAGTAATTTGTAAGAATACTTCCAATTTATAAACTGTACATACATAAATTGTAGAGACCATGTAATAGCATTCAGTGAAGTATTTTTTTCAAGGCAATCTACATAAAGAATGGCATAGCAGGGAGGTCCAGAGAACTGATGGCAACACATCACAGATATTTCATAGGCAAGTTTAAACTTTCTTTCTAAATCAAGTTACAGGCAGAATGAAATCAATCTTACTGCGACATGGCAAAAGCTGAACCTCAACTAAGTTATCAAACTATGAAAACTAGAAGTAGGTAAGCCAGCCTGTGTATAAGAGTTAGACTTTTTTTTTTTTCCAGCCAAAGGTGTTGTTAAAAATGCCTGACAGAGAGGGCGTAGTTTTGGGAGCATAATGCCATCGCTACATTATAATAGCTAACATTATATCTGTAAAATTATGTTAGCAATGCCTTGCATACTTATCATAGAGAGCAATTGTTAAACCAGTAAGTAATAAATGTGAAAAGATTTTGGTGACAATGAACGACTGTCCTGTGTTCAGTCTGCCTCTTACTTGCAGGGATTTTCCTGTGAAAAATGATCAGACAGTATTAAGAGAAATGTTATGAAGCGTTAGCTAATTCAGAAGTTAGAAGCAAAATTTTAACCTTCAAAATGAAGTCTGTGTGAGTTCATTTATTATTGAATAGACACACATGATACTAGCTGCAGTCTCTGAAATACACCATGTAAAGATAAAATTTCCCCACTTTTTTATCACTACCCTGAAGTGAAGTTTGTTCTCTTGAGATCGGCATTTGATTATTTTAAAACTTATAACCTTTTTTGTTTTGTTTTATTTTGCTGAAAAAAAAAACTGTTGCAGCATAAGTTAGTATAATTGTTCCATTTTCATAGAGTCTATTTTTTCCCCAGCCCTCAGAGAGAGCCTATGTAGGCCATTGCCAGATGTATCATTCTAGAGTATATTAATCAAGGTTCGGAATCAGGATGGCAACTCCTGTGTGTCCAAGGAGCTGGGTCAGGATGTTTTTATAATTCCTTGATGATGAGGAGGAAGATATTGACCTTTGTGCTTTATGCACTTTAGTGTTTTATTAACCACTTGATTTCTGTTCAGTATACTTGCTAAATAGAACACACTTTTATTCAGAAAGTGCAAGTCTCATTGTCCAATTTAAGGTAATTTTGAGAAAAGTTCCCGTAGTCTGCAAGAAATGCAATCAACTACATTTTCTTTTTCAAATAAATTAATAACAGGTATATAGAGAAAAAGAGAAAATTGAGTTCTCTTTTCTTTATTTTAGGGTATCTTGTATGAAACAATGGCTTCGAGTATGTTGATAATTTACATATTAAAATTAGATATTTCTCTAAAAGGAGGGACATGAACACATTTAGTTTGCTTGGAAATGATTGTCTCTTATTTAGCATTAGCTTAATGCCTTGGTCTTGAGTAGCTGACAGAAACAAGGCTTTCTTATAAAAGCACAAGATAAAATGGCAATTAGAAATTAGGAGTGAAGGAAGGAGGATGTGGAAAGGAAGGAAACATGGTTTTTACAGGTAAGTTATGTTTTCAAGGAAAATTGTATCTACTAATTTATGTCGATGAAAACCAACTCATTTTAAAATTATAGTCTTCTGATCATCCTTTCCCCCTCCCACCCCACCCTAAACATAAGCTTTTCTGAAGTAATGTTAATTTTGCATAAGAAAATTATTCAAAATTTAAGTATCATGGACTGGTATGGTGGAATACCTCTCTGCCATGTACCATGTCTCTACATTGTATCCAACTCTTTACAAATATCATTGGTGTCCCTAACGATTTTTAAATATTCGGTAGTTTAGATGTTATGCCCCTATTCTGCAAAAAAATAAAAAATAAAATATTGCTCAGCAGTTATTCTTGTATTTTTAATCTGCTCAATGTATTTTGTTTTGTGTAGGAGTAGACAGTGAAACAGAAAACCTGGGCTCTGGTCTTATTTTGCCATTTGTTCCTTTATCACCAGATATTAGGATCCTTTAGAAGTCCAGAACTAATAACAACTTACATGTAAATCCCACCTTCTTTAAAAATGAAATTCAACTGTATTGATATACATGAACAGTGTGTAAACTTCATAATTCTATACATATATGATATAATAACAGTTGTTCTGAACAAGGAATCGAAATGGATGTTTGACCTTTGTATTTTATTTTTCACTATTACTTTGATTTTTAAAACCAGTTACTTTTAACTTTCAACAGACAATATTTTATAAAAAAATTTTTGAGTGTAAAATACATAAAAATTGCAGATAATATAAAAGTATTTAAATCTTCAGTTTTACACAAAGTTTTCTTATTTTGTAAATGTGCAAAAAGTGGATTTAGAATTTTATAGAAATTAATAGTATTTAGCCCTAACATTTTAAGAAAGAAAATCACATTAAATGAATAGAGAAACTTATTAAAATAAAATATCAGTAAAAATTGTTAAGTATTTGAAATAGATTATTTTGACAAAGAAAAATACAGATATACATGTTTCTGCAAACAAAAATAATAAGGAAAATAATTAGTCTGTTTTAAAATTCTTTAACCTTAATTGTTTGCCCTCTATCTTAAACTATATTCAACAAAATAAATTACATATTTCAAAGCACTAATAGTGAGATTTAAATTTATTTTTATCATTTACACTGGCTAGAAAAAGTTAGTTTTTTGTTCTTTTTGCAAGCAAGATATGAGATTTCACACATTTTGAGTATTAACAATAGAGATTAGAAAAGAATTATAAATTAAAATTCATTATGACGAAAAAGTAATTTTTGCTTTTTAATGTCAATGACATTGCTTAAGTTTTTTATCTGTGTTAGTAGAAGAAAGAAGTCAAATATAAAGGTTGGCGGTGCTTTCATCAAAAATTCCTCCCACATCTGCTGTAGATTGACACTCTCAATAAACTGATAATTGCCCACTTAATTTGTTTTAAATAATTCTTAAATTTTGGGGATTTTTGAAGTAGACTTTAAGAAATCATTAGGAAATACTTGCATTGAGTGGAATCATTATCACTTGTTGTTTTCTTTTTGCCTTTTATTTTAGTTGATTAATTAATTATTTATTTAATTGATTGATTTCACAGAGATAGAGAGAGTCAGAGGGAGGGACACAGGGAGTAAGAAAGAGGAGAAGCATCAATTCTTCATTGCAGCACCTTAGTTGTTCATTGATTGTTTCTCGTATGTTCCTTGATCAAGGGGGAAAGGCTACATCAGAGCAAGTGACCCCTTGCTCAAGACAATGACCATGGGATCATGTCTGTGATCCTACGCTAAAGCCAGTGATCCCGCGTTTGAAGCTGGTGAGCCCGAGCTCAAGCCAGTGACGTCTGAGTTTTGAACCTGAGCTCTCTGCGTCCCTGTTCGATGATGTATCCACTGCACCACCAGCTGGTCAGGCTGCCTTATAGTATTTATTTATTTATTTATGTATTTATTTATTTATTTACTGTTGAAATTTTACTTTTTTTAGAGACTCATTTGCTTTTTTATGGTAAGGAATCCAGTCTTTATGGAGACAATCTTCTCTACATTTTGACACCTGCTTAAATTTTCAGATGCCCCTCTCTCCATTGAACTGCTTGTGCTAGTTTTCATTAACAGGAAAACCAATGAATTCAGTCTGGCTTTTTACATTTTTAGACATTTATGGCTGTGGAGAGTAGTTCTTATTTATTCATAAAGTAAAATATGGTTTTTATGCATTTAAGCCATGTTGCATAACAGCAATTTAGCAAATTTCTGCATGAATATTTCATGCTAGAAACCTATGACTTTCTTTATTCCTGAAGAAATATTTGTTTTTTAAACCATCTTTTTAGATTTATGTTAATATGTTTTACATCTATTATATACAACTCATAGAAAAAAAGGAATTCCGATATCTTGCCAAATAAACAAAATGAAGAAAATGATGATAGGAAGCCAACTGTCTCTGATACCCAACATGGATAGCTCTTGTACAATATTATCTGCTTTTTAGGTTTGATTAGGCCATGTTTTTATCAGCAGTGAACTATGAACTATGTGTTCCCAAACTGTACTGCTTGGATAAGAATCACTATCTATAACCTGTATATAGCATCCAAAGCCAAACATTCCAGACTGTGCTTTTATTAAAGAACATAAACTATTAACAATGATACAAAACAAAGTCTATGGGTTTAGCATCCTTATACTACAGTTCAAGCAAAAGTGATTTCTTTTTAAACCACAAAGAAAATTTGAAAAGAGGTCAGAAACAAAACAGGACCAATTCTCCAAGTGTGATGTACTTCATGTTAAATGAATATAAATTATCTTCATTATATGAAATCAAATAGATCATAATTATACTTTGGATTTCCATTGTTCTTTCTAACATATTAAAATATATTGATACTTTAGTATCTCAGATACTCCAGTATCTCGCATGCATAGCCAAGTCATAACAATGGAGTGTCTGAATTCAATGAGAGTGAACATCCATAATCTTGATAAAGTAATAAAATGTATATTTTGGTTTTATAATGTACAGAAAGGTTTTATCAATTAAGATTTTACCTTGACCCTGTGTATTTTGTAGTGTCATAGGCCTATAAAATGTTCTAAATTTATTTAATTGATTGCATTTAAACACAGAAAATATAGACAGGGATACATATAAAAGAGGAGAGGTTTGTTCATTTAGTTTTTAAAATAATATAAGCTCCTTCATTTATATACTTATTTTTAGCACCACTACTGGGAGATATTCATGGGAAGAAACTTGTTTTGTTACTGAAGGTAAATGGCTCAAATATTGGTCTTCAGTGGTTTATAAAGATCACACTGCTTTTACCTCATCTTCCTGAGAAACACAGATGATAGAATTCGGGCAATTTCTCCTGCTCGAGTCATTGAAAGTGCCAAATAGCATATTGTATTTTTCATGATTTCAATGACTAATTTTGATCATTACCCAGTAAAATAAATTTACCTATTTTACAGAAGTCATTGAATAATATGACCCTTTCAAAAAACATTTCAACATATTGTCTCTAATTCTGAAGCTGATTCAGCTTTCATGCAGGTCATAGAGAAATAACAATCAGAAATACTGCCTTAAGAATGGCCTTGAACATTTCAAAAGCCAGCTTCAGAGTTAAGACTCACATGAGCAGTCCCCTTCACATTCATGTTAGGTTGCATATATTTATTTACGGGGGAAAAAAATGTTGTGTGACACCTTGTGGAAAATCAGAACATTCCAGCTTATGATTTCGTGTCAACAATTAAAAGGAAAAAAAATTAGGAAAACCTTGACATCTTTTCCCCCACTTGGATTCAGTACTTTGTAAATAGAGCTTCATTTTGAGAACTGTTTAGCTCAAGGCACATATTTGAAATGTTAGAGATAATGACAGATTTATTAGATTAACTTTTGCAGGGCTCTTTAAGTGTCTTAGATAATTACTAGCCATAGGAAGTCTGAATGGTTTTGCTTTCGCTTGTATTATTATGTGTATTACCTTGTAGGCCAGGGGTCCCCAAACTACGGCCCTGCGGGCGGGCCGCATGCAGCCCCCTGAGGCCATTTATCCGGCCCCCGCTGTACTTCTGGAAGGGGTACCTCTTTCATTCGTGGTCAGTGAGAGGAGCATAGTTCCCATTGAAATACTGGTCAGTTTGTTGATTTAAATTTACTTCTTCTTTATTTTAAATATTGTATTTGTTCCCGTTTTGGTTTTTTTACTTTAAAATAAGATATGTGCAGTGTGCATAGGGATTTGTTCATAGTTTTTTTTATAGTACGGCCCTCCAATGGTCTGAGGGACAGTGAACTGGTCCCCTGTGTAAAAAGTTTGGGGACCCCTGTTGTAGGCATTGATGTTGTGTCAAAAGAAGTATTAGAAGGTCTATATTTAGTGATGCTTCATTGATTTATGTTTTTAAAGTGTGTGTGTGTGTGTGTGTGTGTGTGAGAGAGAGAGAGAGAGAGAGAGAGAGAAATAAATCATATCTCTGTTTTCATCTTCCCCAAATGAAGAAAGAGGGTGAAAGTTCCTTTCTATTAATTTCCTGAATTTTGAAGAAACTATTCTCTCAGTTATCTATCTAATTTTAATTATTGATCTGTCATACTTTGATTACTCAAGTGAGCACCTTCAGAATACCTTCATTAAATCTACACATTGTATTTCTCCTTTCTTTTTTGTACGATTAATTTACCCTGTCTCTTTGTATACTTGCCTATTCATTCTGGATATAATGTCTTTTATCTTTTAATTTAATGTGTTGTTTTTACTAGATACTTACACCTGTTGTGCAGGAATAATTATTAATTTCATTGCCAAAATATACCCTCTCTTTGACAATATATTATGTGGTTATCCTGTTATGGGTGAATACAATAAAATAACATAAAAATAAAAATATGTAGATACATTTACTGTGAGAAAAGAACTGTACCTGAGATAGGGAGAATAATTTCTGTTTTGCCACTATCCTGGACCTGTTTTCTTACCTGCAAAATAAACACTTTTTATCTTTATTAAGTAAATTTTAAACTTTCTCTCAGTCTTAAAATATAAATTATCACACATAATTATATCTCTTTTGGGATTCAAACTGCATAAAGATTATGCTTGCACGAAAATAATAGTTGTAAGTAAAAAAGCTTAGATGGATATACTTGATTTAAGAGATGATCAGAATATCTGTGTGAATATTTGTTTTCCTTTATTTGGAGTTATGTGACTGTTGACCAAATATTTTTAGAAAAATATAAAATAAATTTGTTTATGTAACTGTTATTCTCTATGTGAGCAGTGAGTCATACACATGGAAACCTGAACCTTTAAGAAAAGTTCAGGCCACTCAATTTAAAAATAGAGTTATCTCCACAATGTTCAATTAAGAGTTAAATAAGATGTACTTTTTTTGTGTGTCATTATTTCTTTGAATGTCAATAAACCCTATAAAATTATGAATAGAAGGGCAATCTAAAAATAAACCTTCTTAATATTCTGTTTTATCATTAAAGTCTGATGGGAAAACTGTTAAAAATGGAATTTGGCGTCGGCCTAGCGTGCGGAGGACCCGGGTTCGATTCCCGGCCAGGGCACACAGGAGAAGTGCCCATTTGCTTCTCCACCCCTCCGCCGCGCTTTCCTCTCTGTCTCTCTCTTCCCCTCCCGCAGCCAAGGCTCCATTGGAGCAAAGATGGCCCGGGCGCTGGGGATGGCTCTGTGGCCTCTGCCTCAGGCGCTAGAGTGGCTCTGGTCACAACATGGCGACGCCCAGGATGGGCAGAGCATCGTCCCCTGGTGGGCAGAGCATCGCCCCATGGTGGGCGTGCCGGGTGGATCCCGGTTGGGCGCATGCGGGAGTCTGTCTGACTGTCTCTCCCTGTTTCCAGCTTCAGAAAAATGCAAAAAAAAAAAAAAAAATGGAATTTGGTTTATTAAAAAATTAAAGAGACAAAAGCTAGCATCACTTTTCAGTTTCTCTGATTACCTCATCACAGTATTTCTTTATGCTCTTTGCCTCTGGAATTTTTGTAACATAATTTGTAGAAGTGAAGAATGACAAAAAAAACCTGTATGGTAGACGTGGGAATACATTTGAATCCTAATTTATTTCTGATTTGTGTGTGGTCCAAGTCAAATCCTTTCTGGTATTTTTCAGATTTTTCAACTAAAGAATTCATAAAAGCGGAGGGTAGTAAATGCATACTTATGAGTCTTCTAACAACTAGCAAAAATACCCCATAATTTTGCTTTGCATTTTATAATAATATTTGTTTGAACAGAGAAATAATTATTTAAATTGGTTTTCCTTTAGTAATTTTATTCTTCAAAAAAATGCATCTTGTCTACTTTTTGTTTTGTATATCTTCAACATTCTTTCTTGAAAGAGAAAGCATGGAGGTAGATCATCAATAACTCTGGAATTCTGATTCCATTCATTGTAAAATGACCTAGACTAAGGGAATAGTATATCTATTACCTTTTAACATAAATTATAAATTAGTAGCAACCCCCAAAATATGATGTGTTTTATTCATTATATGCCTGAGTGTAGGATGAGAAAGACTTATATTAGGCGTTTTGAAAAGAGCCACAACAATAACTGTGTTTTGCTCTATGATGCTAAAGCACAGGGTACTAAAATGAATGGCTTTCACTTGCCAGAGGCTTTGTATTCAAACTGAGTTTGTGTCCAAATTATATTTTACTTCCTCGGCTTGCCATTTCTGCCCTAGTATCATATCCTAATGGTAGCATTCATTGAGTGGTTTTCATGAACTGTTCTAAGTGATTTCCATGTATGTGCTCACTCGATCCCCACAACAGTCTTATAAGGATATCCCATATTAAAGAGGAAGAACTGAAAGATGAAGAAGCTAAGCGATGTGACCCAGAAAACACAAAGTGAAGTGTTAGATCCAGTTGTAAGGTTTGCTAAATATAATCTTGGCATTTCCCCAATATTCTTACTGTCCAACATTATTGATATTTCTAGGAATTCAGCATTAGAGATTGAAATTTTCACCTCCTCAAACAGAACAGGTAGCTAAAGTAAAAAATTATATAGCTGCTCTTGTTGTGTCCAGTGTGCTTGACAGTGCAATGCACAGCTGAGTGTAGTGAACAGGTAGTGTCTGGCTTATAAATGACCCCCCACACACAGAGAACATTCTCCCTTCCTCATGGCCTTTGACACATTCTGAACCCATGTTGCTGACTGTGCCTTCAAAGAATGATATAAATACACAATTAAAGCAGAACACACAAACACACAGGTACACCTGCACACACATATGCTTATACACTTCTGCAAAGAGAAGGAACGAGCTATGAGAGCAAAGTGCAGCAAGGGATGCTGGCAGTCTCCCATGAGACACCAGCTTTTTGTTTCCTAGTATAAGTGTGTAAGCATGTGTGTGTGCAGATGTACATATGTGTTTGTGTGTTCTGCCTTAATTGTGTTTTTTTATCATCACTTTACTTTTATGAAAATTTCACAAGTCAGACAGCTAACTCACTTTGTAAATGATCTCATTTTGTAAAGAAGTGAGCTCTTTGGCCAAGAAGTTCATTAAAAAGTTTATTAAAGGTGCCTTATTTTTTTCTAGATTGTGAAACAATTATGGGTTTATTAAGTCTCATGAATCTGGCTATAATTTAATCACAAAGTCTTCCTGTATATTCATAAAACCACTTCTCTGTCTGGGAAGAAGGAGACTAGCTTCGTTCCTTCTCCATTTCCACTTTGTTATTGTTCCCAGTTGGTTGGACTTCAAATTAACACCAGAGTTAGTATTCTTAGTAAACTCAGCGTTTTGCAGGTTTTCGCAAATTAAGCTAGAATTTGTTTTACTATAAATTTTTAATGTAATAAAATACGATTTGAATTTCCAAAGCCAGAATAATGAATAAACTTACAAAACATAACTTGTTATTGTTGAAGATATATAAATTGGGTATTTTTGATTGTATAGACCACTAGTGATATTTGCTGTCTATCATAAAAATGACATCTTTTTCTTTTTACTGTTTTTGTTACTATTGTTGAGTTAACAAAATTCACATTAAAAAAATTTCAGATAAGATTTATCTCTGAACAGGTTTTATGTCTTAATATTCCTAGATACCTGTCCTCTGATTTCAAGCCTAAAATAAATGTGAATTCAGCTGTACAGGTTTGTAATCTCTAGAAATTTAATCAAAACTATTCCAGTACCTGTCAATTTGCTATTTTGTTTTGACATTAAAGTATTGTGAATTAAATGATTTTCCTTTTCTCTGTAGCCATTGTCAAGGATAATAATGATTACATGGCTTTTATGTCTTCATGAATTTTTGGTAAGCATTGCAAGATTACAAAGTCTGCTCATTAAAGCAGTCTAGTAGTCAGCAGAAATATTACATAAAACCCAAATTGTATTGAAGATTTTTTCCACTTTGATTATAGTTCTGATAAAATAAATCAGTTCTTAGAATCTAACTTTGCATTACTTTTCTGGGTTAGAATACTGATTGAGAGCTAAATATTAAGAATAACTTTAATTTAATAGCTGTTCCCTACTGTAAAGCTTGGTTCAGTGACTCAGATCCCTGTGAGGAATGCACTGAAACCTGAGATGTAGACATGCTACTTTGAACATATTATTTGAAACCAAGTGACAGGGTGTTATTTGCTATGCTACAATAAAACATGAACTGATTTTTTTTTTCATTTAAAGAAACTGAAATAATATGGCATAAAAATTCTATTGTGAACAATATAACAAAACAATAAAAGTATTTTCTTGCATTTGTGTATATGATACTGTCAGTTTTTATACAAGCTTCAATGACTGACATATATTATATAATTTGGATGGATTGATTCTTTGGCTTTGCACTTACAAAGAGACATGAATACTCAATAACATATACATATACACACATACATATATGAAATATAACAGGTTTTCTTTTTTTCTAATTTATTTTTAGGTTGTTTCATGGCAGGCTAGTAGTGAGATTTTACTCAATTTCTTTTTAGAGTTACTTGGCATTTAGCTTTCTCCCTTCCCACAGCATTTATCATCTTTTATTAAATAGAGTGTTTTTACTAACTGAATGTATTCCCCCCCCCTCCCAAAATTCATATGTTGAAAGGTAATCCTCAATGTGATAATATTAGGAGGTGGGGCCTTTTGGAGGTGATTACATCATCAGAGTGGAGCCCCAATGAATGGTATTAGTGGCCTTATAAAAGGGGTTTCCTTTCACCATGTCAAGACACAGGGAAAAGACAGCTTTCGTGAACCAGGAAGTAGCTCCTCTCCAGACACCTGATCTGCAGTTGCCTTGATCTAGGATAGTTTCTCAGCCTTCGGAATGGTGAGAAATAAATTTCTGTTGTGTGTAAGCACCCATTCTATGGTAGTTTGTTATAGCAGCCCAGTGGACTAAGACAAATGTCTCACAGAAAAAAGGTAATTTGATGTATTATCACATAAAAAATGATTTGATGTATTATCATATAAAGAACCAAACATAGTGTATGTGTGTGTGTACACTAAATTAACATAAAATGAAATGTCTTTGGTAATCGTGCATGTAACTATTGTTTATGTGCAATATCCTTTGGTGCAATTTAATATATTTCTTAAGGGAAATATGTTTCTGCTTTATTTTTTATTTAAGTGAAAAAAATGTAGTCAGATGTCTCCTAGTAAGTGTATAAAATTGAATATTTAATATTAGTGTGCCTTTTTGCCTCAGAAGTGGAAAAATGTATCAGTATATGCTTTGAGATAATGCTGAGCAGCTGTGCATTTGAATCATCTATCCACACTATCCACAGTCCAAACACTCATAGTGCATATTCATAGAGTCACACACTTTAATAGCCTTCTAGTATACATGGAAATTTTAAGCGAGGTTGTTATACAGATGTTACCAAAAATGTGATACTATACATATCAAAAGTAATACAAACTGAAGAGAGAAGTCAACCATCTTTAAAAATATGCACAGTCTTTAATCTGCAGGTGTTTTAAAAATATAGTCTATTTCTAATTATTTGGAAACAAGTGGAATGGTCTTACAAACAGACACACTTTTTCTGGGTGATTTAAGTTGAGTTTTATGCTCAGCGTCAGCGGCATTCATTTTACTGGCATGTGTACTTGTTTCTTATGCCAAATTTAGTTTATTCCTGAACCATAATATAAAAGACAACATTGTAATTTAGTCACATTAATCCTGTTTTACTTTTCTAGAGTCTATTTTTTAACTTGTCACATTTTTGTATCTGGCTAGTTTATGTTTTGAAGTTTCTTTCTTGACAGTCTCTGTTAGAGACCTAGGGCTGCTGCAACAAACACCTAACAAGTGGGTGGCTTAAAATAACAAATTTATTCTCTCACACTTCTGGAAATTAAAAGTCCAAAATCAAGGTATCAGCCGGCCATGCTCCCTCGCAGCTCTAGGAATGGATACTTCCTAGCTTCTTTCCGGTTTCTGGTGGTTGCTGGTTATCCTAGACACTCCCTTTCAACCTTTATGGTCACATTGTGTTCTCCTTGTGTGATTGTCTCTGTGTCTCTTGTTTCCCTTCTTTATGGACAGCAGTCATTGGATTAGCACACACCCAAATACGTATTAACTTAAGTGACTTCATTTATGTAATTATATCTTCGAAGACCATATTTCTAAATAAGACCATAATCTTAATTTCAGATCAACATAAATTTTGAGGGAGTACAATTCAACCCAGTCTATTCTCCTGACCCACAAATTCATGTCTGTATCACTTACAAAAACCATTAACCCCTCCTAACTTCATCCCAATGTCTGAACACTTTCCAGGATGAACTCTGAAGTCCCAAATCTCATCTAAATATTAACTCAAAAAGTCTCAAATTTCACCACGTGAATCATGTGTTGGTCTGACTCTGGCTATGGGTCCCTTCTAGGAAACGAGAAAGCAAGTCACCTGCTTTCAAAATACAGTAGTGAAATAGGTATAGGAGAGATAATTCTCATTCTGAAAGAGAGAAAATGCAAGGAATAAAGGGGTTACTAGTCTAAAAGAAGCTGGTAATGCAGCAGGGCAAATTTCAATAGATTTTTAAGGCCTGAGAGCAATTCTTTATGTCTTAACGCCCTTAATGTCTTTAATCTCAGTTGACCTTCTGGGGCAGTAACCTGCCTTTCTTGGTCCCTTTTTTCTTGGAGTCATTTTTCTTTCATTTCATCACACCTCTGTCCCTCTCATTCCATGTTAACAGTGTTTCTGCTTGTGTAATTTTTCAATAATTTTGTTTTCCATGAATGTTGAGGGAATCCCCACCATTAGACAAGAGTATTCTCCACAAGACTTTTCTTGAAAGCCCCATTTCTAATCCTGATACTTTTTGAGATGGTTGGTTGGACCCCTAAGTCACATGCCTAATCATTATAGCAAACGACTGTCCCACACATTTTTGTCCTTGTTTCCAGAGCATGTTTATTGCATAGACAGAAATTTCTCCAAATCAAGTGCTGGTTCCTTTTTGTTTAAAAGCTCATTCCTCAATTAATCTCTTTCCTCTCACATTTTACTGTAACCAATGAAGAGAAACCCAGCTGCATATATCACTCTTTGTTTGAAAATCTCTTCAGCTAAATATTCAAGTTCATTGTTGGTAAGTACTGCTTCTCACCCAACAATTTATTTGACCAAGATTCCTGCCACTTTGTAACAAGGATTGCCTTGCAGTGTTCATTAACATTTTCATCTGGGACCTTACGAGAAGCACCTTTTGCATTCATATTTCTGTATATATTGTGTTCATGACGATATAGCTATAAATGTATTCTCTAAGATGACAGACACTTCTCTCTACAGCTGTTATTCTTTCTGAAACTGGAGCTGAATCACCTTTCATGTCCACATTTTAAAAATAATCTCCTCAAGGAAATTTAAGCTTTTTAAAATCATACATCTCAAAATTCTTCTACCTTACTCCCTTGACCCAATTCCAAAGTCACTGCCATATTTTTAGATATTTGTTGCCATAGCTCTTCAGTCCCTGGTAACAAAATCAGTATTGATTTTCTAGGACTTCTAGAACAAAAAAACATAAACTAGGTGGCTCCAGGGGAGGATTCTCCCTTGTCTCAAGCCGGCAATGCTAGACACAAGGTTCCGATCTCTGCTTCCTTCGCCACTTGGGGTTCTCCCTCAGACACTCTCTCTTTGTCTCAGTTTACTCTTATATAAGGACACCAGCCTTTTGGAGCAGGGTCCACTCTAATCCAATATGACCTCATTGTAAGTAGTTACATATGCAAGGACACTATTTTTAAATAAGATCATATTCTTTTGTTATAGAGGGACATGACTATTGGAGGAGACTATATCCAACTCGATGCACAACTTAGCCTGTTTTACTTTGTTTTCTCCAATTTAGATGGGATATATTTTTCTGGAAAAAAAAAAAGTTCTATACCTTATATGACTCTGGTTCTATTATTTTTAAAATATCTGGCATATTTTGACCATATGTAAAATATTTTAGGTATTGATCACTGAGTTTGAATTATTATCAAAAAAACGTAAAGTGATTTTTACATGGTAAAATGGTCAGTGGATAGAAACTTTTTAATTTCTGGTAGGCCTGAAAATTTAAGAGAATTGAGTTATATGCAAAAAAGACAATTGAGTCAGTTTAAGACAATAATAAATATAGGTTGTAGACTATGTAGCATCCCTCATATGTCTTTGGCATATACCAGATTATCTTTTTTGAACTTTAAATTGAGCATAGTAACAAAGTAACTGTAATATTAGTTATTCCTTTCCCCTAATATTCCGTATATTCTCTACTCTCTTTACTTTGTTAAATATCACAACAGGCATCATTTGAACATGTGCATGAGTCAGACCTATTTCAGGTGTTTCCATCTGTTGTGGGAATATACTTTACAAATAAGAGAGAAACGTACACAAATTAAACAAGAAGCCATGGGGGGGGAAAATGAAAGAAACATCCGTAGGCCAACAATGTGGTAAAAAATGTTTGAATGCTTGTTATTAACTACTTAACGTGTTTTACATTGGAATCCTGCATAATTACAATCCAGGGGAGAGACAAACAGCAGATGTTGAATGAAGGTTGAAAATTAGAAAGTGAGACCATTTAAAATATAAAGCTACTTTTGCTCACTGACAGGCACTTTCTTTTTGGCAACACTTTTAGATAGCAATCGATTTCATATATATACTGCACATATCTCAATAATATTAACACAAACAAAATGTTTTTTTAAGTCTAAGAAATTGATCAATTATACACATCTATAATACACCTAAGTTAGACATTCATAAAAAGAAAAAAAAAGTCACATTTCCTTCATTTTATATTACATAAATGTTTTATGTTGGGTAAAAATAGTAATTGTTACAGAAATATATGTATTTCCCATTACTAAAGTCAATATGCGTTTAAAAATTGAAGGTTTCTAGTGATTGAGTAAATAAATAAATTAGGTGATTGAGTAAATAAATAAATTACAAAGAGTCTGTTGTTTCAAGTTCCAGGCAATATACGTTTGTGTAACATTAAGATGCAGTAGATGTTTTACTTTGTAAATAAAAGCTTGTTTTCTAGGGATATTAAAAATAAACAATTTGCAACTTTAATTTTAGTGGCCTGTTTGTTTACATCTACCCACTATGGGGGAAAAGTTTTTATTTTATTTGGGATATATGAATCCATCATTATCACGAGAGTATTTTTCCCATGGACTTGAGCATTCATGTAGTTACTTTGTACTGTTTCTATCTCTCTAAATAGAAATATTCTAAAACACTAATTTTCTTCCAATAAGACTAACTCTTATGTATCTGGGGAGATACCAAATAACTTTATTTGGGGACTGTCAAATCTAAAGAATTTTAATAAAAAAATTGAAATCAATAAAGGATTCATGATTCAATTGGCCCTTTTTTCCCACTTGATTTTTCTATTTGTTAACTAAAAATATTTTATTTTTCAAGCATTCCCGACTTTGCTTTCCTTTGCTATCCTCACCCTACACACCATCACAACTAGACTTCAGTCTGTTGATCTGCTTCCTAAAGGTGAGCAATTTCTTCATCTGTTAGCTTTCTCCTCTGTGATCCAAATTTTACTTGTTAGATTATGACACACAAAAATGGCTCTCTCTAAACATACCAATGTAGAATTTGTAGACTATTTTTTAAAGGAAAATATTATCATAAATAAATAATTTTTACTGTTTTGGTACTACTAATTTCAGGAAAAGCTGTGTGGTGTTGGGGGTTTGAAAAGATTGTTAAATATTCACTTATATCAGGGCTTTTCATATTTATTATTCTTAAAAGAGTTTTAAGTGACCTAATTCTTAATTATTTACTGTAAGAAATTTACCGCTCACAGTAATTTCACTTTGGGAAGAGTGCAGGAAATGCTACGGAAATTACTGATGGAATGGAAGTGGGCTAATACAGGAAAGGGGACTGATTACTTTGGGGGCCATGTTAGTTGTGGGTGTAAAGCAACCTGCTTCAATGTTACAACCTAAAGAACTGTGTTTCACCTGAGGTACTAGGTCCCTAAATTATTCTTTTCTTTTGGACAGGCAATTACACTTCATATTAGATAAGTGTTGTTTTGTGGAAATATATTAAAGGCTTTTTACACATTACTTTGTAACATCTTTACACCCAATTTTAATATGAATTCCTAAAGGCAGAGCAGAATGAAATTCATATAAATTGTAGTAGCTTGTGAAAATCAATATTAAAATCCCTGAACTTGATAAGTTTTGCCAATATAATTTAATCTCTAAGTGTGCTCTGGATGTGACTCAGACGCTCTGGGAAAATACATTGAAATTTGAAATAACTGGATGGATTAAGTGAAAGGCAGGAAGAAATAGGTATCTATCTCAAGAGTGAAATTTTAGTTTACCACGTATTTTTCTGTCTGCCAACTATATTGCTCAACTCTTTGGGTCATTTGAATGTTTCAGAGATATTTATTTAGTTACTGAGTTGTTTAATTTCTACATAAGGGAAACTAGCCTGTGGAGAACACTAGTATACCAGGTTGTTGCTGTGCTTGAAAAATACATGTGTATGTTATAGCAATCTGACAATAACTTTTACAATTATTTGTGTTGCTTTACTCATGCCAGAATAAAGAGAAGAGTTTGCATTAATTACTGTATGGAAATGAATGGAAACTGAAGAGAAAATACACACAAAGGCCTTAAATGATGTTAAAGTTAGGACAGTTATACTTGTTAGTGATTTGGAGGAGGGAGGTAGAAATTTTTACATGTGTGTGTGCACACATACAATCATATAAAATATTCCTGTTACCTAAATTCAATAGTTGTAAGTTTATCTTCATTGAATTATAATCAGATGGGAAAAGGAGTTATTATACAGTTCTGTAGAAATTAAATTCAAGGATAACATTTATACCAATAAAGCATTTTAGCTTATTGAGTGTAAATTTCTTTCTTTTTTTTTCATTTTTAATGAGAGGAGGTGAGGCAGAGACAGACTCTTACATGTGCACCCTGACTGAGATCCACTTGGCAAGCCCACTAGGGGGGATGCTTCTCCCATCTGGAGCCCTTGCTCCATTGCAACTGGAGCCATTTTTTAGTGCCTGAAAGTGAGACCATGGAGCCATCTTCAGCACCTAGGCCAACTCTCTTTAATTGATCCATGACTGCAAGAGATGAGGAAAAGAGAGAAAGAAAGAGAGGGAGAGATGGAAGTGAGAGGGGGAGAAGTGGTGAAGCAGATGGGCGCTTCTCCTGTGTGCCCTGATCGGGAATCAAACCCAGGACTTCCAATCGCCAGCTGACCCTCTACAACTGAGCCAACCAGCCAGGGCCTTAAGTACAAATTCTTTTTTACTTTAATTTATGGGTTCCTGAAAATATCTTTCTTGATCTGACATCCATTTTCTTCTCATGTACATGTATATGCTCCCAGGTACATGTATACATTTGTGCATGTACACATCTGTGCTTTACCAGTCTACCGACTCGAAACAAAAACCTAACTGGGAGCTGTGACTGAGCATCAGGAAACAGAGCTGTTATTGGCACTGTTGGCCTTTATTTTGGGGCCTACTAAATCGATCTAAGAGAATTTTGCCCTTTGGCAAAGCTTCTTCCATTCATTTTCATCTGATATAGGAACGTGTGCTCTTATTATATGTACAATGGTTACTTATGTAAGGATATGTATGCTTGGTTTTTAGTTATATTTCTTTGTTGATAGTTATCTGATATTGGAAGTTATCATTTCAAAACTCATGCTTCCAAGTGTTGAGATAGTGAAGCTTGTGATTATTTTTCATTAATATATATACTATAATAAAATGCTTTGAATTTAGAACTCAATTATTAGCACTTACTCAAAGTAATATTTTACTGTTTTGTACATATATTTCTTTATTATTATACTAGAATTATTATGAATAATATAATCATTTTATGTATGCATTATTAAATAACCCAAATAACTATCTTTTTGTTTAAATCACTATTATCTCCCTAGCATATGGTTCATTTAGATACAACCCTTATGCTTATAGATAATAAGTAGATCAGAGTTAAATGTGTTAGACTATGAATATGTTTAATTTTACAACAAATCACTTATATTTTTAATCTTATACAAAACTATGTGCTTATAACATTTTCAATAATAAAACAACCATACCAATAGATAGAAAGTTTCTATTTTCTATAGTTTTAAAGTAATAATTTTTTCATTTTTTGATAATGCTTACCAAAATGAACATATTTATAGTAGTAATTACCTAGATAATTTTCTTTTGTGATCATGTATATTTTTTATCAATTCAATGAAAGAATATTAAATATTTTCATAGATATTTGCCACATTAAATAGTTAACTTTTATTCTACTTCTAGAGATAATAACCTTGCCTTCTAATATTAGATCATTTTAGATAAAGTCATACACTCATATGAACCTGCAAAATTAAAATAAGTCATGATAATTTAAGGTTAGAGTGACACTTTCTCAAGTTTAAATTACTTCTCCGTTGGACAGAAACTTTTTGATCCCAAATAAGTGTCCAATAACAGCTTACACGTTCTTCAGTTGACTCTAGTCCCATATCAGTCTAAAAGAATGTAAGTAATATAGTGAGGGTTTAATCAGAAAATTGCTGCCATTTCTCTAAAGATTATAACAGACTTGTTGTAAACGAGAGTGCACAGATTTGACTTGTTAGAATTTAAGTTTATTTCTTTTCTTATATGACAAAAATGCCCCCAAAATTTATTTGGACCAGATTATGGATAGCTTTGAACACCAAATGAAGTAGTTCAAATTACAACCTTTTTCAGTAATGACCATGGAAACTGTTAAGCAGCTAATCAAAAATAAGTTTGGCAGTACAAGGAATCATTTCTTTCTGAGACTGAGCATACAGGTATTTAAATGAAAATGCTAAAATATACCATGCCTAAGTTTAAAAAGTCGGCCTCAATAAATTCTCCCAGTGATGTCAATATAAATTTCCTTCAGATTATATTTAGGTTATAAATCTGAAAAATAAATTCTTCTATATGTATACTTATTTGCTTGTTATTATTAATCATGAATAATACACTTCACTTTTATTGTTTGCTCATTGCTCTGGGAGGGGTTATCAATTAAATCACAGAAAGTACTCTCTAAGGCAAGAAAGTATTTAAAACACCCCTGTCGACACACTTTGACCTACATTATGTATCAATAGACTTTCATATTCCATAAAAACATATTTTTATATTTGCTCTGCTTGAAAGATGGTCTTGTCCAAAAGCTTTTTGACCCTTGTTTTGATTGCATAGCAGGGTAGTCCAGAAAGCCAGTCTCCTCTCTTTCTGTATGTGAGTTTCCTGACCTCTTCCCTTAATTTCTTCATTGTTTCAGTGTTTTAATGATTACAAATTATTAAAGCTGTTACTAGAAAAATGGTTTGTCATTGCCAGTAAAACCCATTACAAGAAACACTTCAATATATTTACTTTAGAACATAGATATTGAGTGTATTGATTTTGCTTAAATTTTCAATCTTGGGATGACCCAATCGTACAGGATAAAAAATACCAGCTCTCAATAAACTTACAGCACACTCAAGATAATAGAACAGTGGTTTTAGAGAAGTAATTTTTATAACTGGCTTCACTTAAAATGTCAGTTATCTTTCCTTTCTTACTCTTTATATATTTTTAAATTATCTGTAATAATAATAGCAGTAATATTAGTAGCTTAGTCGTAGGAGTTGTTTTAGTAAAATCAGGGCCAAATTGTTTAGGTTTCAACTGCCTGTATTTTAGCCTAAAGTTATCTTTGGGATACTATCAATTTTAAAAGTTTTAGCAGAAAATTTTTTTTCACAATTTTTAGTCAAAACATATTATTGATTTGTGCATGTGTGTGCATACACACTGAAGACATTAAGACATTTAGCTTTGTTTTATTTTTAATTGTAGTATAAGTAATTTTTATAGAAATCATTTATGAAGTATAGTTTCATATTCATTTCCTACTCCTTTAACTCTTAAAAGAAAATAGGCCTTGTATTACTTCTTTCTTAAATATGTTATATATTTTATAAAAAATACTGATCTGAGCAACACACTTGCTTGTTCTTTTTTTTTTTTTTTTTTTTGTATTTTTCTGAAGCTGGAAACGGGGAGAGACAGTCAGACAGACTCCTGCATGCGCCCGACCGGGATCCACCCGGCACGCCCACCAGGGGCGACGCTCTGCCCACCAGGCGGCGATGCTCTGCCCCTCCGGGGCGTCGCTCTGCCGCAACCAGAGCCACTCTAGCGCCTAGGGCAGAGGCCAAGGAGCCATCCCCAGCGCCCGGGCCATCTTTGCTCCAATGGAGCCTTGGCTGCGGGAGGGGAAGAGAGAGACAGAGAGGAAGGAGGGGGGGTGGAGAAGCAGATGGGCGCTTCTTCTATGTGCCCTGGCCAGGAATCGAACCCGGGTCCCCCGCACGCCAGGCCGATGCTCTACCACTGAGCCAACCGGCCAGGGCCACTCATTTGTTCTTTTGGAATCATGTCCATCTAATTCAGCGGTTCTCAACCTGTGGGTCGCGACCCCAGCGGGGTCGCCTAAAGCCATCGGAAAATACATAATGCATATCAGGTATTTACATTCCAAATCATAACTGTAGCAAAATTACAGTTATGAAGTAGCCACCAAAATTATTTTTTGGTTTGGGGTCACCGCAACATGAGGAAATGTATTGCAGGGTCACGGCATTAGAAAGGTTGAGAACCCCTGATCTAATTGGAGGTTAGATTGGAATTGAAACATTAGGTCTGTTTCTAGAGTTCTATAAATTCAGTGAATAGCTTTTGGAGATTATAATGTTATTAAAAATACAAAAAAATTTAAAACCCTTTTTTAAAACTATTGTACCGTTATTCTCAAATTTAATTGGTGAATGTTGATTACTAAATAATAAGCAGGAGAGCATTACTTGCATTTGAATAAATTTTCTAAGAATGTCCAAAATGATACCTGATTCTGTTTACCTGTCCCTAACAATTGGAAACAAACAAATGCTAAAAACAAGATGAACAAGATTTAAACTGGCAAATATGTAGATATATATCCTGATAGAAATCAGATAGCAAGCATGAGAGAAAAATCACTAATAAGACAGTCTTGCTTGCTTCTTAGGCAGAGTTCAGTTTAATAGGCATGTTTTCATTGACCTTCCGTACAGGATTACTACTTGGCTGGGAGGATGACTTGAATTTTAGATGTATTCATCTATGCGATCAAAAACGGTGTTGTAATCAGAGATGAGGTTAGTTCACACAGGCAATAAAAGCATAAGGAAAACATCCTCTCTAAAGAGAAAGAGTAGTAGCATATTTAAATAATCCTGGGCCTGAAATTCATGGTGTGAAGTGGCTAGAATTTTAAATTTGTCCTTGTAAACCAAACAGCTTTTACTGACTATTGCATACCAGACCATAGTTTCTCACTGCATATAAATCAGGTTCTTTTGGAACTGCATTAACCCTTTCAAGAATCTAAAATTACAAGATATTAAAATTATTCAAATGTTGATGATAGTTGCCAGATAAAATGTGAGATACAGAGGCAGCTAACTAAAGTGCGAGAGATACATAGATAGATGATAGATAGATAGATAGATAGACAGATAGATAGACAGATAGATACTGACACATCTGACACCACAATGAAGTAAAATCAAAACACGACAAAAGAAAAAATCTAGGAGATTTTTCCTCTCGATGCTGAGGTATAGTTTTTCAAGATTCTTACTGTTTTCAAGATACTTACTCCTTTTCATAATTCAGAATTATAAAGAGGTGATTTTTAAAATATAGGCTTTAATTTTAATAATAGTCTCACTGGTTTAAAAAAATTCTTAAGTGGAAAATATTCTGATCTTCATGTTTCCATGCATATATTTAAAATAGTACCCTCAATAAAAAATAATGAACTTTGGATTTTTATATAAACAAGGCATTTAACAGAAGGAACTGATATTTCTTTAATACTGTATAACTCATAGCAAAAGATATATATGCACATATTTGTCTCTTTTTTTTGTATTTTTTCAAAGTTAGAAGCAGGGAGGCAGTCAGATAGACTCTCGCATGTGCCTGGCCAGGATCCACCCGGCATGCCCACTAGGGGGTGATGCTCTGCCTATCTGGGGCGTTGCTCTGTTGCACCCAGAGCAGTTCTAGTGCCTGAGTAGAGGCCATGGAGCCATCCTCAGTGCCTAGGCCAACTTTGCTCCAATGGAGCCTTGGCTGTGGGAGGGAAAGAGAGAAACAGAGAGGAAGGAGAGGGGGAGGGGTGGAGAAGCACATGGGCACTTTTCCTGTGTGCCCTGACCTGGAATTGAACCCAGGACTTCCACACGCCAGGCCAATGATCTACTGCTGAACCTACTGGCCAGGGCTTGCGCATATATCTTAACTGACATTACAAATTCATATGAATGGTTTTGAAATTAGTAATTTGTAAGGGGTGGTCACTTCTATTATAAATTACCAATAGTTATAAATTTTTTTTATTGATTGACTTGAGAGAGACAGAGAGAGAAAGAGAGAGAGAAACATTGATTTGTTGTTCCACTTATTTATTATTCATTGGTTGATTCTTTTTTTTTTTTTTTTTTTTTTTTGTATTTTTCTGAAGCTGGAAATGGGGAGAGACAGTCAGACAGACTCCCGCATGCGCCCGACCGGGATCCACCCGGCACGCCCACCAGGGGTGACGCTCTGCCCACCAGGGGGCGATGCTCTGCCCCTCCGGCGCGTAGCTCTGCCGCGACAAGAGCCACTCTAGCGCCTGGGGCAGAGGCCAAGGAGCCATCCCCAGCGCCCGGGCCATCTTTGCTCCATTGGAGCCTTGGCTGCGGGAGGGAAAGAGAGAGACAGAGAGGAAGGAGGGGGTGGGGATGGAGAAGCAAACGGGTGCTTCTCCTATGTGCCCTGGCCAGGAATCGAACCCGGGTCCCCCGCACACCAGGCCGACGCTCTACCGCTGAGCCAACCGGCCAGGGCCTCGTTGGTTGATTCTTGTATGTGCTCTGACTGGTTATTGAACCCACAATCTTGGCATATTGAGAAGACACTGTAACCAACTGAGTTACCTAGCCAGAGCAATATATTTGTAATTTAATGTTTCTTTACATCACTTACAGTATTTTGTTCAAATTCAGAAGAGTGAATATTGAGTGTGTTCTGTGTACTCAAAGAATGGAACATGAAATAACATACTACAGTTTCAGTGTCTTGATCCTTAAGATGTATAAAGATCTCAGTGACTAAATAGACTAAAAAATGAAAATTAAGGAGCAATGTTAAAATATATAATTCAATGGGAAAATGGTGGCATTATCTTCATCCAAAATAAATATGCTTATTTTGGAGAAAATTTTCAAGAATTTTCTTTAATCATTTATTCTTCTTGATATCCAGCATCAACTTTGAATGGTTTCTGAGGTTCATTATCTACCTTATTTGTGACTTGCCTTACAAGAGTATGTATTATCTCTCTCCTAGATACCTGCAAGAATCTTCTTCCTTTCATACTTTCTCTCTTCTGGCTTTCTGAAAGAATTTCTTAATATTTCACTTATGTGATCATATGCATTCTTATGGTTGGTTAATAATAATAACAAATTAGAAGAAGAGGAAGGAGAGATAAGATGCAGGAAGAATATATTTTTCTAATGCAGAAGCATAAAATGCAAGATTTACTTTGTTAATAAAAATATCAGTTGCATAAATTAAAACTTTCTGTAGTTTAAGAAAAGCAAGCAGAATGGGATCTCATTGGAATGAGAATGGCTAAGCCATTCAATCATTCCAGGACTTGTTGTGCTCTGTTGGAGATATCCTTGTTTGGGGCCAAACTTTAGATATCTCTAGAAATAACACAGCTTTGAATACTACTTGCTCATTAGCTCATCCTAGTTGTGTATGTTCTTAAATCCTTTCCAGTATCTTTCCAATCAAGCACCGAAATGTTTTTTAAAATGTCTGAGGCATGCAATAAACTGCTCAGATACTTGTTTTAATGCTCATTGTTTGCTGCATTAAATTTCATCCTTTATTTAAAGTTTTTCCTTTCTATTGTAAGTCCTAGCTAATTTTCCCTATGTTATAATTATTACTTTTTTTTGGCATTGCAACTATATTTTTTACTTATAAAGCTGGTTTCTTATTACCATGTGAAATGCACACCCTGTGTGTGATGACTCTTTCACTTTCTAGTACCTTCACCTGGATCACCCTCTTCCTGCTCTGCACTATCTGCTGAAATCCTGATTGTCTTTTGAATTGCAGATCAAGCACTTCCTCTTGTATAAAACCTTTCATAATATATCTTATTATACTTTTCATTGAGCTAAAATGTAATTTATCATGAGTTGTCTTCCCTATGCTGGTCTCAAAGCTCTTTTCTGGTTCTCAATCTAAGTGTGAACTCCTTGGTGACGAGATGTAATTTTATAGACTGGAGGATTTTAGAGATGGATGCACATTCTTTCATTCACCACAAAACTTTGCTTGATACAAGACCTATTCTACCATATCCTATTCAAGATGTATTTCTTGAAAACTATCTTATGAATGATGAGTATAACGTCTTTAAATTAACTGCTAAATGACACAAACCTAATGCTCCCACTGAATTTGAACTGTATTTTTACTCTGGTGGGACAATTCAACTGGATTGTGTTTCCATGAGAGGTTCTTTCAGAGTCCTTTTCTCAAAAACAAAACAAAACAGAAATGTGTTCCTTAGAATAGTATTGAGCATCACAGCCAGTGCTCCTCAGGGTGTCTTGTAAGAAAGAGATGGCCCCATTTATTTGGCCCTTCACTTCCAAGCATCTGCTGCTGCCTCAGGTCATGGAGGAAACTAGTGTGGGGTTGGGGGAGGCATGCAGCTATATTTTGAATGTTAAACTCAGAGCAGTGTGCCATGGGACGTAATTATACAATATTTGTGCCATAGATTCTCAATGCATTTTTTTAGTCTCATTTTCTTTGTGTTAACATTTCTGATGCTGTCACATCAAATTTCCTTTTATCATTTTGCTTTCATTCCTTAGCATAAATTTCTGTTTAAAAGTTTTCTTTATCGCAGACCATTAGCTATATGTTGTCAACATATACACTAAAAAATTCACTCGGGTAGACATGTTGTTGTGTCTAAAGGGTCCCAAACACTGAAAACACTGAAAAGGGTCCCTGAAGGTGCACAGCAGCGCTGAATAGTAAGTGCAAAATGCCAACCCCTCAAATACCCAGCCACAATGGGATTCAGTTGAATATGATATAGGCCAGTGGTTTCTGTTGGCTGAATATAGCTATGGAAATACATTCAGAAGCATTGTGCAATGCAGGTGCACACCAGAGGATCAGTACTTCAAAGTTTCATGGTTGGATTATTGATAGTATTGTAATAGCTTCCTCTTCAGTATGTGCTCTCACCTATCGAAAGCCAGATTTGCATGCATCCACCTGAAAAAAAATACATACCTTTTTATTATGTGAACCATGTTTCCAAATTCTGATTACTTATGGTCAATTATAAGAAATAATTTAAGTTTCCAGAGTCCTAGACTTAGTGTTTTATCATTATGTCACTGCCAATGCATGAAAAGTTCTCATAAAACAAGCAAATGAGCATATTGTTATAAATTCCATGAACCCCCCTCAAGAAATAAGCAAAAAAATACCCCCATCCGTGTATTTGTGTATCAGTTATTTAAATAGAAAAACAAATCAACATAGATCCTTGTGCATAAGAAACACAGGTAATACAATATAATATACAAAACACCACTTAGCTAATAAAATAAAGTACCGGTAATTGGCTCTCAAATGTTTCTTTATCTATCCTTTTTCTTCTCTGCATAAGGGATATACCAAAGTTATTAAAAGGTCGCCAGCTTGAACGCGGGCTTATCTGGCTTGAGCAAAAAGCTCACCAGCTTGGACCCAAGGTCGCTGGCTCAAGCAAGCGGTTACTTGGCCTGCTGCAGCCCCGCGGTCAAGGCACATATGAGAAAGCAATCAATGAACAACTAAGGTGTCACAACAAAAAACTGATGGTTGATTCTCATATCTCTTCGTTCCTGTCTGTCTGTCCCTATCTATCCCTCTCTCTGACTCTCTGTCCCTGTAAAGAAAAAAAAAATGTAATATTAGAATTCTCTTTTCTTTTTTATTCTGACACAGAGAAAAAGAAGTTTTGAGATAACTTTGCAACACTGCCTCTATAAATAATATTGAAAGTGAAATTTTTACCCCTCTCATAATCTCATAATTAGGTTTATTTTTAACTAATATGTTAATAAATAGGACATAGAAATTATAAATGAAAATGATATAAGTGAATATAGATTAAGGTACTATTTTTATGTAACAACTCACCCTATTTAACAAATATAAGGGGTTTATTGATGGTATAGGGTAGTAAGTGAATAATAATCTATATCACCAAAAAAAAAAAAAAAAAGGAACTGTTTGTTAGAAGATGTGTCAATTCACAAGACATAGAAAATTATGTCAATTTACTTTAAAAAATTATTAGAGGTCACTGTATTTTGGTGATATTTCTATTTTAGTATTAATACTTTTTCTCTGGTATGGTAGACCATATTTGGATAATCCATAATTTGTTGTGTTTACAGAGAAGTGTGCATGCATATGTGAAGTAATGTGTGTGGAGTGTGTTTGTGTGTGTGTACTCCAGAAGTAAAAGATGGTAAAAGCAAACTGTTGTTACACCATTAGAACCTGTTAGTGGAAAAGTGGTATAAATGTCCTGGAATCCGAAAGTTCTTGGCTTCATTGTTTACCTGTAGAATATCTGCGGTGGGTACCTATTTTACATTCTGTAGGGTTAATCTCTAGAACACTTGTGCCAGCCATAAATAGAGATGTTTGCTCCCTGCTTTTCTAGACAGCTAATTAGGTGTTATGAAAGCTTATGTTAGTGAAAAAAGGTAAATTAGAAATAAAAAGGAAAAATGAGAACAAATAAAAAATGGACTTCCATTTATAGAGTGGCGTGCTTGGAAGAAACTCTAATTTTAAGATGCTATTAGAAGCAGTACCAACCACAACACTAATAGAAGAGCACTAGTCTTATTTAAAGCTGTTTACAAAGCAGAAATAAAACCATTTTCATAACAGTCATCAAGCAAAGAAAACTCTCATCTGTCTTTCCACCATGGTCATAGCACTTTAGAACTTGCTCATTGAATCCCTGACTTAAAATTTTCGGGTTTCACATTATTAAGACACAATTATTTCCTCATTATAAAAAATTAAAACAGATGCATATATAAAACTTTAATATTAGAAACTATATGCATGTTTTCAGATTTACAAATATTTGGGCTCCCAGGCAGCAAGTAACTAAGGGCAGAAAATACTTTTGTGATTTTTAATATTTTTCTAAGTGGTAACAATTTAGTTGCCAAGTATCTCATTGGGTGGTATGGTTTAGTGTTTCCAAGGCCTGGAAAATAAGCTTAACTTCTGACCTGTGATAAATTCTTGCCTGAAAATGACACAGATTAGAATAAAGACAAAGACTGACTTTGAAATATGAAATTTTATGGGCTGGTTTCTCAACATGTTTCTTTTGCAGTGAATACCACAGAGTCCTAAAACTCAAGGGTTTGTCCCTGACTTTTCCCCAAATAACTACAGGCACAGGAGACTCACCTGATCCTTGTTAATCCTTGCTGGTTTAAATAGTGTTTTGGCTTCAAATTTTAATCTTATAGATAGTAACTGTTGACACCAGTTACTTATTGTTGAAATGGCTACTCATTCTAATGATGTACCAATATTACAATGTTAAAATCACACTGTAAGCATTAACTATGGTAACCTTTATGGAAGATTGTTAAAATCTAATCATTTAAGACCAGATAACTTGATTTAGTCTAAATATTTTTTTTTACATACTTATCACATCCACGGTAACTGTTCCTTTGAAGATATCTATATTTTGTGTAAAATGATTGCTTAGAATTACTCTCTCTAAGATTAAGTTATTAAGTTGCATCGTCTATTTTAAAAATAAGAGAGTTTTCAGTTATGTCAGATTCAAATATGAATATGCAGAGTTCAGAAATCTTTATGTCTAAATCAATTTGCATTTTGTAAAATTCTACAATCAGAAGTAGATTATGTGTATGTGTGTGTATCTCCATTATATATGTTTATTTACATGTATTTACATGTTATGTACATGTATTTCATCTCTCATATTATGAATATAGTACTTTCCTGTGTGTTTTTTTTAATTTTCCTATTCTTTGCTTATGGCAATTGCTAATAGTTAATTTTCAGTAATGACTGGCTATGTATTTGAGTGTTTAAATTTTTTCTGAACTAGATTCTGGAGAAAGCTTAATTTTATCACACACACATACAAATAAAGATCTGTGTGTACATGTGTATGGTTTATGGCAGTGTTTTTCAACTGCCCATCTGAGGACCAGTCCACCAAAAATTTCATGCTGGTCCGCAAAGGAGTTAACCACTCTGACGTATGAAGATTATAGACGGAACAATCTTAGTCAAATTCGCTTATGCTCAAGATGATTTCGCCTTTATGGTCCCCAAAATATTTCTCCTTTTTTCACCAGTCCCCAAGTGTGAAAAGTTTGAAAACCATTGCTTTATGGAATAGCTAAACTACAAGTACAGTAATCATTTGAGTGTCTCTATATCATTTGGAAAAATATTATAGAAATTAAGGTGCAAAATTGAATTAATTAGAACAACTGTTTTCGATTCCTCCTTATGGGAGCTTGTGTAATAGTCGGGTGGAGCTCCAGGAGTATAGAAAATGACTCTTAATACTAAACAAGTATTTAAATTTATCTGATTTTCACATGAGCCTTCAGGATATCATACATTTTAAAAATTAGACAGTTAACTTTCCCTATAGGCAGAACTGTCCAGATTTCCAGCTGTTGGACTTCAGAATTGTTTCCTCTTTGCAATACAAATATGCTTATTTCTCAGGTTTTCTCACTTGCATACCATTTTGATTATGCCATCTTTCTGAGTGCATTCTGTTGAAGGGTAATCATGTTTTATTGAGGAAAGGATGAAAATAAGGGTAAATAATTTCCTTATAATCCTAGATTGGTCCAGAAAGCAAAAGTAAATTTTGAATAAATTATTTTTGCTTTGATATCTTCTGTCCAGAGTACCTGGATTTGTTTTCTCATGTATTTGTTTTCTGATACACTAATTTATACAAATTATAAAGAAATTAGTATACAAATAGTGTATCAAAGTCTGTCTCTGAGGTGTATAAAAATTTTTCTATAGCTTAGTCCACTTTCTCTAAGGTACGGAATAAGTTTATCTACTTATATGACTCCAGGACTTGAAGAAATACTTTACACTATTATTTTTTATTATATACACTTAAGTTATTGAGGAGATTTTGAAGATATATAGTAAAAGACACATATAGCAGAAATCCTATATTTACATTTCAGTGGTTTTCAAACTTTTTACACCTGGGGACTAGTGAAAAAAGAAGAAATATTTTGGGGACCGTAAAGGCGAAATCAGCTTGAGCATAAGTGAATTCCACTAAGATCGTTGGGTCTATAATCTTCATACATCAGAGTGGTTCACTCCTTTGCAGATCAGCATGAAATTTTTACATTTAGACTCCTACCTCTCCTCTTCTGACCTTCTTATCTGTCCTTCCTTTCTTCTCTCCCTTCATTTAACTTTCCTTCTTTCCTCTTTTTCTTCCATTTTTCCTTGTATTTCTGTCTAGCTGGTCATTCATTATATACTATGTCTCTCTTATGTACCTACCTCCCTATATATTTATTGATGTTACTTCAGAAATAATTTTACTTTCACAAATTCTTATTTCACCCTTGGCCATTATGGTTCACTTTATGTTCATAGTTTCTGCTGCTTGTAGAAAAGCATTCACTCAATTTTTCTCACCGTCTATGAACTGCTGCCATCAAAATTACAGTCTAATCGCAAGGTGAACAGTTTATAATGTATCGCAATCAATACTAAAAATTTTCCCCCCAGGATGTGACACAAAAGAATCAAATAAAAAGCTGCAGATTTTCAGCAGTAAAGTGCAAACAATCGTTTTATGTTGATGGTTTCAAATTCAAGGTCGATTTGCACTTTTATGTATCTGCATTAGTCTATCACTTCCACTCTTTTCTTAAATTCATATTGAATTTATTCAGTGCCAGGCTCTCCAAATGACTGAACTTGAAGGCCAGTCAAGATTGGAATATAAAACTATGTTACGATGTTTCAGAGAGAGAGTGTATGGGTTGTAAATGAATTAAAAAAGCTCTAAAAGATTCAAAAGTATCACCTTGTGAAATAGATAGTAATGTGTTCTACTGTAGTTTTAAAGGACAAAGTTGGTTGAATGAAATGATACATTTTCTCCTAACAGTTACTGACACATACAGAGGTAATTTTTATGATTCCCAGTCAGAATAGGTAGCCTGACCAGGAGGTGGTGCAGTGGATAGAGTGTCGGACTGGGACCCAGAGGACCGAGGTTCAAAACCCTGAGGCCGCAGGCTTGAGTGTGGGCTCATCTGGTTTGAGCACAGCTCACTAGCTTGAATTTAAGGTCACTGGCTTGAACAAGGGGTCACATAGTCTGCAGTAGCCCCCCCATCAAGGCACAAATGAGAAAGTAATCAATGAACAACTAAGGTGCTGCAATGAAGAATTGATGCTTCTCATCTCTCTTCCTTCCTGTCTGTCTGTCCTTATCTGTCCCTTCTCTCTGACTCTTTCTCTGTCTCTGTCACACATACAAAGAATAGGTAAAGAAAATAGGTACCTGTTATTAAACTTTTCTGGATATTCTCTTGTTTTTAAAAATTTTTACTCTACTTCAAATCTATACAGGAAGGCATCCTAGATAATTTTCTATCCTTCAGTTCTTTGTTTCTGTTTTTGTTCATTGGTCTAACCGTTTTTAAGTCAGACAATAATTTAGGCTCTGGGTCTACACTTCAGTATTCTTGCCTGTATTACATAATGAAACAACATACTTCATTTATTTGTAGGTAAATATATTTTTAAAAACATGACAAAATTAAAGTATAAACAAGCTACTTAAATACTTTTTAAAATATTTCACAAGTATGAATGGCATGTTATGAACTACCTCAGTATGTATGTTCTGTCAAAACACTATTTTGATAGCTTTCTAAAAAATGTTAGTATCATAGGAAATTATTATTTTATTCTAAAGCCTTCTGAGATAAATTAAGTTGTTTATTTTCATTTTTTATTTTTGGAAATTATTGCTGTGTTTTAAATATGTACTCAGATTTTATTTATAACTTTGAAAAGTAATTGTATCAGTTTATCAATGGTATTAAATTTGCTGCTTCATTTTAAAAATATCTTCCATGTAAACATACTTTTTTCCTTTAAACTGGCACTATACATTTGTGGGGATTTTCTTGCATCAATTTAATGTCAATCCCATAGGTTCCTAAATGTATAGGAAATTCTATTCCCATCACGTAAAAGTAAATTGTAAATATTTTTTCTTAAAAAATTTTTTTGATTTAAAAAAGATCATTAAACATTAAGGGGAACAACTATTTGTAAATGAAAAAGACAACTAGAAAGACATAGTTATAGTTTAAAATGTTGGGGTCATGGAAGTATGTCACTGTGTTGTCATAATGAAGAAATTTTCTGTCATATATTTTTGTTTAGCATCTTTAAAATACAGATCATTAAAGAATCCTTTATTTACATTCTCTATGTGCCTGTTGGCTAAAGAGAGAAGCAAAATTTCTCACAGAAAACATCATTTAAAAAAATCATGATCTGTCATTCATTCTGAAACATATCTGTTGACTAAATTCATTTCACCTACTTAAAAAAGAAACAGCTAAAGTGAAGAAAACTGATTACATGATCCATGCTCAAATCTCATAAAATAAGAATGTACACTTTTTAAATTATTTATTTATTTATTTTAGAGAGGAGGGGGGAGATAGAGAGAGAAGCGGGAGGAGCAGGAAGCATCAACTCCCATATGTGCCTTGACCAGGCAAGCCAGGGTTTTGAACCGGCAACCTTAGTGTTTCCAGGTTGATGCTTTATTCACTACGCCACCACAGGTCAGGCTGAATGTACACTTTTTGACAAACTTAGTCATGGCACATTCTGTTAGAAAATTCCACTCGCTATTCTCAGTAGGAAAAGTAGATTTTTAAAGGAAATCTTTTATTTTATGACTGTCACCAAAATAACAATTACAAGCAAAATAGGGATAAACATGTTTTTTAGATGGAGTTTAAGACTTGTTATAGAAGTTTGCAATCCAGTTTTTGTCCTGTTATTTCATTTGAAAAATTAATCCTGGTAATCCTTTTTGAAGTTCACTGTTTCCAAGAGAGGTTAGTCAGAGCAAAGACTAACTGATACCCCAGGAAATTGGTTTACAGTGATGTTTGTTCTATTCTACTGAGAATGGTTCTCCAATGTCCATGTTTTACTTCTTCCCAGGCTTTGGGAATAAGTTAATATCTAGAGAATAGACTTAAATAAAACCATTGTCTCAACCAGCAGGTTTATGCAACCATCCTGAAATGTTGTAATTATTGTTTTCTTTTCCTTTTTAATTAAGAGACCAGAGGTCAAACAAGCCCAGTGAGAGCTGAATGCGACCTTGATAGAAATGTACAAGCAACCCTAATGATTAGATCTGCTGTTTTCTCTTTTGTTTTGCAGAACCAGAAGAGTGCGTTAATTGCACAGATGAATGCCGAGTGCTTGGTCATTCTGACAGGTGTTGGATGCCACAGTTCCCTGCAGCCAGTCAGGCTGAAAATGCAGATTACCGCACAAATCTCTTTGTACCCACAGTTGAAGCTAATGTTGAGACTGAGACTTATGAAACTGTGAATCCCACTGGGAAAAAGACTTTTTGTACATTTGGAAAAGATAAGCGAGAGCACACTATTCTCATTGCCAACGTTAAACCTTATTTAAAAGCCAAACGTGCCCTGAGCCCTCTCCTCCAAGAGGTCCCCTCAGCATCAAGCAGCCCAACCAAGGCATGCATGGAGCCTTGCACCTCGACCAAAGGCTCTCAGGATGGCTGCGAAGCGAAATCCGGAGCCCTGGCCGAAGCAAGCAGCCAGTACGTGCCCACTGACAGCCAGTATCCATCGCCAAGTAAGCAACCGAGAGACCCTCCCTTCATGGCTTCGGAGCAGATGGCAAGGGTCTTTGCCGACGTGCATTCCAGAGCCAACCGGGATTCCAGCGAGATGGGGGCCGTGCTCGAGCATCTTGACCACCCCAGCAGGGATCTGGGCCGAGAGTCGGTGGATGCCGAGGAAGTCGTGAGAGAAATTGATAAGCTTTTGCAGGACTGTCGCGGAAATGACCCTGTGGCTGTGAGAAAGTAAGGGGGGTAGTAGCATTGGCATTTCCTGTCTCTTGTGTTGATTGAAAAATAATCCCTCCTGGTGACAACCTGGTTTACAGGGATTAAGAGAGACCAATGCTGCTTTAAGGCTTTTAGTGAACATCTGAAGTGCCCACAAGTATGTTCTTTTCACTGCGATTTCTTTTTCAGTGATAACAGTGGTTTTATTTTGACTGAACTTATGTTGGGACAGAATTAATGATGCTCAGAGGAAAGAAAAACAGAGAAGAAACAGGAGAGAAGAAAAAGGAGGAGGAGGCGAGTTACCTGTTGACAATCTGTTAGGAAGGTATGAGGTTTGAGAACTGAAGGATCTCTGATCACTCTGAGACTGTCCTCCGTGATTTATGCTGACTTCGCTGTTTACCTGTCAACCCCGTACAGAGCAGGGTCTCATCTGTGAGCTGTGGTGGCTTCCCAGCAGTCATCACAGGCTTCTACTGAAAGGCCCTAGAAGACCTTGCAGTAGTCCAAGCTACACCAAACATTAACACGTATTTGTGGTAAACATTTCTGTACAAAGTTACCTGCCACACATATAAACACAAAGAACATTCCATATCATTAGTTGAAAAGAAACAAAAAAACAAAAAACAAACAAACAAACAAATAAAAAAAAAAAACCTTGGTCATTTGTGAGACACCTCATGTCCTATAAAAGTTAAGTGTAAAAAAGATGTAGTACATTTTTGTCCTGCACACGTGTAGACTAATTCACTTCATTAAAGGAGAAGCAAATTTAAAGGTTTAAAATGCCTCTTTAGCATTTTAGTGTCCAACAAACCTAAATAATGATAGATCTTCATAATTTGACCTAGAAAGATTCTGAAAAAATAGTTACCATTGAGTAATAATATTCAGAGAAGATTAACATGATTAATACGTTTTACTCATTTGTGGACACTAAAATAGCTCAGGAAAGTGAAAATGTCTTAGACATACACCAATCACGTGACCATTTATATGTGCAAATGTAAGAAGATTCAATGTGTTTACATCAAATGACATATTTTTATTGATTTATTGCAGATTCAGTGCATATGAGCCAAATTGTTGAGTGTATAAGAGCTATATTGTGTATTTTATTAAATTAATATATAGTTGTGTTGCAAAAATATTTGGGCTTATATTGTAAATGGCAAGTGTTGCCTCGGTAGCTGTCGAACTCTATGAGTTTTGTTTTTTCCTGCTTCCTTTCCCCATGGAGTGTGGGAAGCAGCGCCTCAGAGCAAAGTCTCTTGTTTAATGTATAGTCTACCAAGTACTACAGTACATAATCTGTTCAAAATGTGTTTGAGTGAGCCAATGGAGCTATCTGAAAGGTCAAAAAATACATCTGTCAGTCATGGTTATGTGCAAGTCCTTGTAGAAGCTTTTATTAAAGTCATGCTAAATCATAAGAATTACATTTGTACCAATACCTGAAATTTCTTCATATTTCCTCAACAACATACAGTTTCTGCCTATGTAGATATCATAATGTTGATTGGTTCTCAAAAGTATATTATGTGGTCCAAGATGTGTGTTCCCATTTATTTCAAAACCATGAACAATGTTTTAATGCATGTGTGATATCAGCCCTGGTTATTTGCATTGTGTAGTGTTTTTCAAGAGGTCTGGGTCTTAACAGAATGTTTTTCATTTCTCTCAATGCTCTTCTGCCTCTTTTTATTGGTGTCCTTTGAAAACAATACACCTTCTATTCCTTCATTTGGTTGCACCTTTTTCTTGTGTCATTTAACAAGTTTCAAACTTACTTCCATGTGAGGCTAGGAAACCTCAAATTTCAGGAACTGGGAAAAACAAAATTAGCACTTACAGAAGTAGCAGCAGATGGGAAAATGCCTTGATTGACATTTTCCTTCAGCGTTAAAAAGTTTTGGCATTTTACAGCTTCATGACAAACAGCTTCCAGCCCATACCTTAGAAAACGTGATGCTGAATTAAATAAAGGATGTTTGTGCACTGGAGCAGAAAAATGTATTATTTGCAAACTGGTGGAGAATTCTGTGCCTTCTTTTCTGGCCACCAAGCCAGTGTAGAAACAGCATAAATGTCATCAAATTCTTCTATTAAAAACAAAAACAAAAGCAAAAATAAACATTGAACTGAATTAAGTTTTGTAATGTTAAACCTCAACAAATTCAAGTGAAAATATTTCTGTCAAATGCTGTCAAGATTTTAGACTGTACCTCGTTTGCGAAACTGCTTTGAAAGGAAGAGTGGACACCTCCCATCAGCCTTATTCTCTCGAGAACTGAATTTGGTTCCTAGTAACAGCCTTTCCAAAGCTCTCCTCTTGGATTTTATTAGTAGTAAATGTTTAAATTAGAAAAGAAGGGATCTTGTACATGTGAAATCTAATTGACTATATTTTGGACAATTTATGTATCTGAAATGTGTTGTCTCTGTTTTATGATGTTATTTTTTTTGCCAGGAGACTACAAGTTGATTTAGATGGATGGAAAACCGATTTTCATTTAGTCTTACCAAGTGTTGCCTCTCTCTTACTAGACAGATAGCCACTTAGTAGAATCTAAGGCAGTATGTAAATGAAATCAACAAAGAGAGTAGTGTTTATTTTTAAAACATTCTTAACTTTGAGTAACCAGTTGTTCAATTTAGTATATGTGTCTGAAGACATTAGAACACTATAAGATTTTAAGAATTGGTTGTGCCAATGTGTAAGGGATTTACATTTAGGTTCTCTGTCACCAGTGATTTACTAGTGTTAGCTGGTTAACATGTTATCCGTATTTAGTAGTGAATATTTATTTACAAGTTGGTGGTAGTTCAGCAGTCAGGACTCTAAGCTTTTATAGTTAAGTTGAGGGAATCATTTGGCTGGCAACTGCCTTTATCACAGACCTCTGGTGCTTGGCTTCCAAGGAAGTCTATGAGATGCCAAAATCACCCTTTTGGGGAGCAACTTGCTCTCAAGAGTGATATATAATCAGTGATGTTTCAAGGGATTTCAGCATAATTCAGAATGTGAAAACATTGTCTTAATTTACATCCTCCATTTATTAACCACTCAAAAAAGAAACCCCACACATTCAAAATAAATAATTTGATGATACTTTTTCTTTTAGATTTTTAAGTAACTGAAGTCAAGCACAGAATAAGAATTTATAAAAATTTTCATAAGAACTTCAAAGTTTTAAAATTGTTTACTAATGAACTAAAAAAAATCAGTAACAAAACAATCTTTTCATTACATGTTAATGACAAAAGATCTTTTCATCCAAGTTAAACGTAGCAAGAATCAGTGTTAGTTATACCTATACCAAAGTAAACATTGAAGAGACATTTCACGCAATTTCAAACAATCTTCTCATCTTATTTATTAACCTGACATACTTATTCTTGTTGCAGGCAATACACAAAAATTGGCTCACTACTCCATAAATCAATTGAATTTTTGTTTGGGAAATTGGCTTGTTTTGTTTTCCTAAATTAGTTGAGATCTTGTAAAACATGACTTCCCTTTAAAAGTAGGCACTGCTCAATTAAAAAGAAATGACACCATAATAATAAGTTAGTAGTAATAGAGCAGTATTCTTTATTAGAACCAGGTTAAAAGCTGTTTATTGCTTAAATGGAGTAGAAGTTGTTGAGGTCACCAGGTTAACTGAGTTTTGGCATAATATATACCCACTCATTGTCTAATTATATTATTTTGACAACAGACAGCATTTATCAGAGCATTATTCAGATGAGAGTTTTGGCTATCAAGATGTGTTGTTTTGAAACTTAAATGAATGAGACCTGATTAAAGTCAGACTTTCCTGGCCCCAGTGTTTTTTGCAGGTTGGCTATTCCCATATACCAGCTCCATCACACCATACAGTTCCTAGCTGCACCAAGTGATTGGTGGACAAGGACAACGACAACAAAAACAGCATACATTGTATGGATTTATCTCAATGATATTGTTTAATGGCTGTGTTTAATGTGACCTATCTGGAAAATGAGGACTCCGAATAAAAAGTTATTACTAATAGTGGCATTGCATTTCCTTGAATTCATTAACACACAGGTGCTGTGTTACATACTGCATACCACAGGGACCCTGGTCATAATTATTTGGGAAAACAGCTGTGGCATCACAACTGTTTTGCTGTTTGTTTGCCAGTAAAATAAGATTTTTTAAATGTTTGTGTAACAATAATGCTCATGGAAATGGTTTAACACTTATCCAGAAAGTTTAGATAACTTGGCTAGTCATAATTATGAAGGAGGTATAGCCTAGGGATACTTGTTGCTTTTAATTCATATTTATAATTGGTTTGAGGATGATTTAGTACAAGATGCTAAATGACTTTATAATCTTACATGGCATATGAAAGCATGTCTTTATAAACGGCATTTTAAAGTAAATACATGTTTATCATGGCAACTTAAAATAATAAGCCTTTCTTTTTACATTCAACAAACATCTACTGAATTTCTATTGTGTGTTTGCGCTGGGCTGTTATGCCCCAGGAGTAAACAGTAAACAAAGAATGATGCCTGGGTCACAGTCTGGTAAGAAAGACAAATAGGTAAATTCCAATACACATTACTGTTTAAAAATTGGATTTAGATGTTTGCATTTTGCTGTTATTCCATATATCTCATTATCAGTGAGTGGCATCATCAAAATTACAAATCAACATAATATTCTGCCTATGTTTAAATTTCACTTTTTTTCTGAATTAATAACTAATATCAAGAAAAGTGCATTGACTTCTCGTATTTAAATCTTTCCGTTTTAGAGTTCTTGGAATAGGATAAAAGATTTATATACTCAGTCTTTTTGCTCATTTATTTGTTGACTAGCTGTTTCTTTTTCATTGAGAACCACTTAAGTGTCAGTTGCTTCACAAAGAACCTAAGATACAAAAAACAAAACCAATTATATTTTACCCTCAGAGTAGTCAGAGTTTGTGCCTAGATAACATACACTAAAATAGGAACTGACTTTATGTTGTCATGACAATATTACTTTTTCATAATGAAATCAATTTTATTCTTAAGAAGAGCAAAAACCCCATGCTTACCATGCCATTTACTTATTTCAAGAGTGAGATGAGAGCAAGTTGTTTAGTGACTCACCTGAACCATCTGACCAGGGTAGTGGGGGCACTGAGTTGCTCAAGAGAGAAACCGACCGCCTGACCTGTGGTGGCACAGTGGATAAAGCGTCAACCTGGAAATGCTGAGGTCGCCGGTTTGAAAACCTGGGCTTGCCTGGTCAAGGCACATATGAGAGTTGATGCTTCCAGCTCCTCCCCCCTTCTCTCTCTCTCTCTCTCTCTCCTCTCTCTCTCTCTCTCTCTCTGTCTCTCCCTCTCCTCTCTAAAATGAATAAATAAAAAAAAAAAAAGAGAGAAACCCAACCTGGCCATGCTACAATCAAGAGGAAGTCATGAATGAAACAAAAATTATAGGCTTACTCCACGTCAATGAACTATGAAAGCCCCTTCATTTATGTGGGGTTTTTTTTTTTTTTTTGTATTTTTCTGAAGTTGGAAATGGGGAGGCAGTCAGACAGACTCCTGCATGCGCCCGACCGGAATCCACCAGCATGCCCACCAGGGGGTGATGCTCTGCCCATCTGGGGCATTGCTCTGTTGCAACCAGGGCCATTCTAGTGCCTGAGGCAGAGGCCATGGAGCCATCCTCAGCGCCTGGGCCAACTTTGGTCCAATGGAGCCTTGGCTGTGGGAGGGGAAGAGAGAGAGAGGAAGGAGAGGGGGAGGGATGGAGAAGCAGATGAGTGCTTCCCCTGTGTGTCCTGGCTGGGAATTGAACCCGGGACTCCTGCACTCCAGGCTGATGCTCTACCACTGAGCCAACCGGCCAGGGCTTATGTTTTTTTTAAGTAGACATGCTCACAAGTTATAATTATTCAACAATCGTGAACAATACGTCTCTGTAAAATATTAAGTGAACCATTCTTTTTTTTTTTTTTTATAAATTTTTATTAATGGTAATGGGATGACATTAATAAATCAGGGTACATATATTCAAAGAAAACATGTCTAGGTTATTTTGTCATTAAATTGTGTTGCATATCCCTCGCCCAAAGTCAGATTGTCCTCCGCCACCCTCTATCTAGTTCTCTGTGCCCCTCCCCCTCCCCCTAACTCTCTCCCTCCCTCCCTCCCATGTCCTCCCTCCCCCCACCCCTGGTAACCACCACACTCTTGTCCATGTCTCTTAGTCTCATTTTTATGTTCCACCAATGTATGGAATCATGTAGTTCTTGTTTTTTTTCTGATTTACTTATTTCACTCCTTATAATGTTATCAAGATTCCACCATTTTGCTGTAAATGATCTGATGTCATCATTTCTTATGGCTGAGTAGTATTCCATAGTGTATATGTGCCACATCTTCTTTATCCAGTCTTCTATTGAAGGGTTTTTTGGTTGTTTCCATGTCTTGGCCACTGTGAACAGTGCTGCAATGAACATGGGGCTACATGTGTCTTCACGTATCAATGTTTCTGAGGTTTTGGGGTATATACCCAGTAGAGGGATTGCTGGGTCATAAGGTAGTTCTATTTGCAGTTTTTTGAGGAACCACCATACTTTCCTCCATAATGGTTGTACTACTTTACAGTCCCACCAACAGTGAATGAGGGTTTCTTTTTCTCCACAGCCTCTCCAACATTCATCAATATGGCACATAGAAATAAATAGGCAAGTCAATGGATCATTCTCAAACACTTTATTATGTGCTGTTGGAGATGGTTACACATGGTTCATCAAGGAAATATATTAATTTCTGCTCATCTTAGGTACTATAATACTGGACAGTGCATTTTTTTTACTGTTTCTCTATTTTAGTATTTTAGAAAAAGTCATAAAACCTGACCGGGCGGTGGCGCCATAAACAGAGCATTGGACTGGGATGCAGAGGACACAGGTTCAAAACCCCGAGGTCCCCGATTTGAGCACAAGCTCATCCAGCTTGAATGCAGGCTCACCAGCTTAAGCGTGGGGTCGCTGGCTTGAGTGAGGAATCATAGACATGACCCCATGGTTGCTGGCTTGAGCCCAAAGGTCACTGGCTTGAATTCCAAGGTAGCAGGCTTGAACCCAAAGTTGCTGGCTTCAGCAAGGGGTCACTGCCTCTGCTATAGCCCCCTGGTCAAGACATATGAGAAAGCATTCAATGAACAACTAAGGAGCCACAACAAAGAATTGATACTTCTCATCTCTCTCCCTTCCTGTCTGTCTGTTCCTCTCTCTGATGCGTTCAGTGTCTCTGTCAAAAAATAAGTTATACAAATTACTCACTTTTTCAAACTATTTCAATGGTTTGTGTGTCAATAGTGAGTGTCTTACATGCAAAGATGGATTAAGGAGAAAGACTTCAATGAGCTTTTACAAACTGTGTATCACACAGGTTGACATCACCCATTAGATGAAGATAGCTATTGTATTTTTGTCTTACTAATAAAACACTTCTATTTTTGAGAGGAACAGCTTATTACTTGTTTCACTCCTTTTTATACACATTATGTTACCTGTAGCATTTTAGTAAACTAATTTTTATTATGAATTATATTTAAAATTCTGGTTTCTTTAAATTATGTTAGTCAAATTATTTTATGCTATTTTTCAAGATTTTTTTTAAAAAACAGAACTAAATTTGGAACCCTCTTTTTGTTGCTTTATATAGATTACCATGTTTTATTGAAAATACTGGCATTCAGCGTTGCTTACATAAAAATCATGCTTATCTTCCTAAGGGTATTCAGCACCAAGCAGGCCAACTAAAAAAGGAATTACACAAATCTAAATTAATGTTGATAAATTCTGTTTATAAAGAACTTTCCAATGTACAGAACATTTTCACAGATTTATAGGACAGTACAGAGTAAAATATTCTAAAGCTCAAAAAGACAAATGTGCATATCTAAAAACAATGAGAGGAAACCTGAAGATCTCACTTAAACTGAAAGTCCAGGTTTCATGTTTGTTTCAGATTTTGTGAATTCTGAATCTTTCTCTATTTAATATCAGATGTCTCTGTAGTATCTTATATTTGTTATCTGTAAAGTTTTATTATGCCAGTAATATTCCTCCCCCTTTAAATTAACAGCCACCTTATAGAATTTAGATTGTCTCTATGTTAATAGTCCATAACAGTATTAAATAATTTGAAAAGCAACAATTAAGGATGGTAGTTTCCAGGAAAATGAAAAGACATAAGAAGTATGTTTAAGATTGCCCTCAACTACAGTATTTTGATGCTATCTATAAAACATTGGTGTTTTGTTCATCAAAATATTTGAAAATAATATTATATAACATTATTTTTCCATGAATTTGATATATTTCCATATTCTATATGACTAAAAGCAGTCATACAGATTTTAATGAATTCCTTTCTATCATTAGCTTTTTCATATAGACTTTACTGAAAATCTATCATTAAGTTTTAGCCCTGGCTGGTTGGCTCAGTGGTAGAGCATCGGCCTGGCGTGCAGGAGTCCTGGGTTTGATTCCCAGCAAGGGCACACAGGAGAAGCACCCATCTGCTTCTCCACCCCTCCCCCTCTCCTTCCTCTCTGTCTCTCTCTTCTCCTCCCACAGCCAAGGCTCCATTGAAGCAAGGTTTGCCCGGGTGCTGAGGATGGCTCTGTGGCCTCTGCCTCAGGCGCTAGAATGGCTCTGATTGCAGCAGAGCAATGCCCCAGATGGGCGGAGCATCGCCCCCTGGTGGGCATGCTGGGTGGATCCCGGTTGGGCGTATGCGGAAGCCTGTCTGACTGCCTCCCCGTTTCCAGCTTCAGAAAAATTAAAAAAAAAAAAGTTTCACATATACTAAACTAATAGAATTACTAATTGGCTCCTTAGAAATAATTACATAAACTCTAGCAATATTAAAAAGACCTTAAAGTATTACATCTGGCCCTGGCTGGTGGCTCAGTGGATAGAGCATTGGCCCAGTATATGAATGTCCCAGGTTCGATTCCCAGTCAGGGCACAGAGGAGACGTGACCATCTGCTTCTCTGCCCCAACCCCACCCCCTCATCTTTCTTCATCTCTTCCTCTCCCACAACCAGTGGCTCAATTGGTTCGAGCATGGACCCAGGCACTGAGGATAACTCTAGAGGCATCAGCCTCAAGTGCTAAAAATAGCTTGGTACTTTAGCATTGGGCCCAGATGGGGTTGCCAGGTGGATCCTGGTCAAGGTGTATGTGGGAGTCTGCCTCACTGTCTCCTCTCTTCTTGCCAAAAAAAAAAAAAAAGAAAGAAAGAAAATATTACATCAATACATGAGAACTAATACACACATATAGAAGCATGACAGTCAAATAATTTCAAAAGCTACAATCACAAAGTTAAGGAGAGGGAAATATTAAGCCGTAGTAATATGGTTAAGGAATGAAAAACACATTTTTAAAAAACATTTATAAACTGCCTCATCCACATTGGCTAAATATTATATCATTCACTTCTTCAATGATCACACAAAAGGAGATTGTAAGTGCCATTAAACTCATTTTCTGGGTGGGTAATCAAGTTGTTCTGATCCTGCCTGAATTTAACCTACTAATACATTGTTTAATATCTCTTTTTATAACTTATAGAAAACCAACCTTCTCAAGAGATTCAGAAATAAATTTAATATTCTTTTAACACTAATTAGGTATTTTATATTTTAGAAATCTAAATAGATGAGATTTGATATTCACTTGTTCTATTGATCTGCTGAATATCTCAATAGCACATTTTTAGCAAATTAAATATTTCAATATTTTTTCCTTACTATTGCAGCCAAGAAAGAGACTATATTTTCAATATAAAAATTTGGTTAGATTTTTTTGAACATTTAATTTTATTCCTTTTCTCTTAAAATCAAATTTTTGTCTATATTTGTTTATAGTATTAACAGTCTATAATATCTACTATAGTGTGACTATTATTTTTATCTACATTTTGTAATTTTATCTTTATATCAACTATTATGTATTTTTATCATATTTTTATTATATGTGTTCGTATTTATATATATTTCCATATGCTTTCATGTTTATAGGTCAGTTATGCAGGAAGTAATGGTTCTCAATAATTACATCAGGTAAAAAGTGCTCAAACTCTTTTTATTAATCTATCAGGAAACTAACAGCATCTTTTAGATACAATCTACATAAAGGGTTAAAGTGAACAAAATGCTTAATAAAATATAACAGAAGCATATGAAGTGATGAATAAGTAAGGATCCAGAATCTTAGCTAAAATCTTTATGCCGCAATGCCTAGCTGTTTCCTTGAAAGTGAATCATCTTAATCTATTATTATATGTTAAGAAACACTCATTTTAATATTGTATCATGTGGAATATTTGGCTTTGTTTGAAGATAGGAAAAGAACCTTACTTCTGAGATTATGTGCCCATGATTTTTCAGTTTGCATTTCTTCCTCAACCACCTCTAAATTTAAACTATTATATATATTTCATTTTCAATAACTACTAAAATTTACTCTCTGTTCATAGTCCAGAGGAAGAAAGGAAATAAATGAAGGGGTTAAATGTAGCTTTGCTGGTGATTTTGCTTCCTGAGACTGTGAGATCCCAATTCAATTCAACACTAATTTATGGAGCAAGTATTGTGTTTCTAATACAGTGGAGCACACAGATATTAGCAAAATGCAGTCTCTGTCTCTATAGAATTTAAAATATTCTGGGACATAAAGATATTTATACAAGTACAGTTTGTAGTTGGTACAGTGAGAGAAGTGCAAGTTGCAGAGGGCAAAAAAGAAAAAGAAAGAGCAAGTCCTTTCAGCTGAAGAAATGAGAGGTTGTGGAGGGAATCAGTAACAGCTTCTTAGAGAAGGGAGCATTTGAATTGAGCATTTAAGGTGGGACAGGATTTTGGCAGCAGAGATGTACAGGAAATGCATTCGGGAAGAAGAGGGTGGCAGTGTGTGCAAAAACAGTTAAATAAGTCAGAATATTTTCTGGATAGAAGGTTAGAAAGGGTTGAAATGGTATAGGTCTAGTTGGGAATTACACTGAATGCTCAGCTGGAACGTCACACAAACAAATGCCCATTCCAAGAAAGGAGAGACTAGAAGAAGACACCTGAATTAGGCTCACTAGCCAGGGGAGCTCTGTGAGAGGTTTGCCAAGCTGAATGTGAATTCAGGAAAATAAGTCTAGGACAGCTTGCTGCTGCCTGGTGAGCCATTCTTTATAAGATGCTGCCTAATAGCACCTTGTTCTTGGGTTGGGTCCAACTATCTAAAAGCAATGCCAACTTTGCTGAATCTTGCAATTCTCAGTTTCAAGCCCTCAGTAGAGTAGTTATGAGTATGTTTCCAACTTCCCAGAAATAATTCTTCCTTTGAAATCTGTAATCGTGTTTGAAGCTTTGGGAGGCAAAGAGAGACAGAAGAAAAAGGCAAAGATCAAGAGCATGGATGATTTTCATCTCTGGAAAAGAGGTTTATTAACATGCTCAGATTCTCCAAGGCATCTCCTGGTATCTGCTGTGTGAATTCTGTTGGGAGGAATAAATCTATTCCTAATAATTTTTTTGTCTGTGTCCACTGTCTCCAAAAGCTGATGAGAAATGTATCCTATCTTAATTGCATAATATTCTATACATATCAGTAGAGGAGCTTAAAATTATTGATTATTTAGGTACTGAAATGGGGAGTAACCACTATTGATTAGTGGTTCCCAAATGGGGACAATTTGACCCCCAGGGATATTTGGCAGTATCTAGAGACAAATTTGATTGTCAAGAGGTGGGGCGGTTTTGTTGCTACTGGCATCTAGTAGCTACCAAACAACCTGCAACATACAGTACAGCCCGCAACCTCCCAAATTTATTCTGTCAAAAACATCAGTAACTCCCAGGTTGAGAAACCCTGGCTTAGGAAGGATGTAGTTAAAAAAAGAGAAGTAAACAACACTAGGTTTTCAATAATGGGTTTTGGATACTAAATGGATTGGCATGTTTTCTTCCAGAGTTTTGAGAGGAGTCCCGGAAGTACTCTTGAATTACTTAGCATAAGGGCATATTCTGTGGGTATACAGTATTCTGTTCGGGAGATTAACAGGGTCAGTGTCTTCTTGCACCTGAGAATACTGTTTCAGACTCTAATCACTTCCAATAGCACATCTACTGGAAGAATCTCCATGGAATGAAAGGTGTTTCTTAGGATGGATATTCATTTCTACTGAAGCAGTTTAAACTCAATTCCCTGAGCAGGGCCAGTGAAACAAAATGCCCCAGCTCTAAAGGAATGGGGAGGAGAGTCTGCCTCTGGACTATCTCAAGAGTCTATTGCACCATTGCCTTAGAGGTCAACTGGCATGATCCACTTATCCTCCGACCTCAAGTTACCAGCCTTCATTGTGTGTGTGGAACCTGTCTCTACCAGGACATTGGGAATCTGTGGGGGCCAGAACTGGAGAAGGTGATGATGGCTGGGGAACTGACAGCTCAAGGAATGATAACATTCGAGCAGAAGCTAGGTGACCATAACTATGCCTGGATGCGGTAGAATGAATGGCCCTATTCAGCTCTCGGGCTTCTTTCTACCTTAAGTACTGATTTTGATTCTTTCAAAGTAATCTGTGGAATATCAAAAAATGTCAAATTGACATTTTTAGACATGAGGTGAGGGGAAGGTGAGTGCAAATGGTATCTTAAAAGTTATATTTCTCTTGACACGTATTCTGTTTTACTCATCTGTAAAGCAGGGAGGGCGGTTCCAATGCACATTTTATGAATTTGAACTTGAAATGACTCTGAGTTAAAAATAATAATGGTGATGTGTTAAAAGGGTGACAGGAACTCCAGTGGCAAAGGTGAAAGTCTGCACATTGACAAGCTAATTAATAAATAGCAATTACCATAGCCAAATCACGTTCGAGATTTTATTTGGTATAACTTGGCTAAATATGTGCTAAATGTGTTAAAAATATAGTTGTTATACAGTGGACTAAATGTTAGTGGTACCAGCAGGCCAGGGACACTTAGAAAAGCATTGGAAAGAGAAGAGAGAACCACAGCCGCAGCCTCTTCCAGGGGAGACTCAGTCATTTCCCAGCACACACAGACGTCCTGGGTTTTTTTTTATGCGGAATCTTTCTGTATTAAAAAGCATTATAATTGCTGAACTACCACTACTGTTCAAGCTAATTTACTTTCTAATGATCTATTTGCATAGCAGAATTTGCATTTTATTTCATAGCAAATGTTGTGACCCCACCTGCCCTATTTTAGATAAAACACTAAAACTAGAGAAAATAGAAACAGTTAAAGGAGAGAATGAACAGAAAGAACATCTCACCCACTCATCCCCATGGAAAATTTACACTCCCTAATCTCACAACTAGTCCTGGCTTCTGTATCAATCTTCTGCCTCTTTCTAAGTCTCTACTGCTGCAGTTCAATAAAAATAATTTTCAGAGGCGAGGTTGAGCCATACTAAGTTCATTGTGAGGGTATATTCATTTTAAGAAATCTTAAAGACAAGTGAAAAGTTACATACAGAAGCAGAACATCATACCAAACGTCAATATCACTCCTGCTTGTCTGACTTTTATTGGCTTGGGACAGACAGGAGGGCAGACTGTAGATCACAGACTAGTAAAACAAAGCATTGTTTCCTGACTTCCTTCTGAGATCAAAAGCATGAAATTTTGGGATATATTTTCCTTTTTTGTTGAAGCACATGCATTATATATGATGCATTTCTTTTTTGGGGCTTCAAGGTTCAAATTCTAGTTGACAGCTGGCATTTTAAAGGTGACTCATTACAGGCATTTAGAGAGTTTTCTAACAGATGGATAAAACCTTGTTTCCTAGGGAATACTGACAGGTTACAATACTCAACACTTTTAATCATTTCAACAAATTTATATACATCTGTCAATTACCCTATTTGGTACAGTTAAACAGACAGCAACCTGAGGGTGACAAAGGCTAGATTTTTTTAAAAATGTTATTCTATAATGCTTTTACATAAAGAAAAAATGTAGGTTAGAATATATTTGAAAATTAGCTTTTTATTCATAGAAAAATCTATTTTCTATAATAAATTTCATATTTATATTACTATCAAAAGAATTCTTAGATGCTGCATAAATAGAAGCATTAAGGACAAAACAATAAAAATATAAATAATAAAATAAGTTTAAAGCACATAATTAAGCAAAGTTGTTTTTTTTTGTTTGTTTGAAAACTTCAATCACAGCACAATAAAGGTCTCCAAATAAAAAGAATTTCAGTTACAAAGTTACACTGAAAAAGTAGGGGATGGTGGTTAAAATCATAGGCTGTCAGCTGAATAGCAGTTCAATTAGAACCATAACTCCCACCTACTCTCTAGCTTTGTGACTTTATCAGGAGTGGGCAAACTATGGCCTTTGGGCCAAATCCAACCACAGCCTGTTTTTGGAAATAAAGATTTATTGGAAGCCAGCCACACTAATTCATGCTGTCTATGACTGTTTTCTAATACAATGGGAAAGTTGAGTAGTGAGGACAAAATTGTATGGCCCACAGAGTGGAAAATATTTACTATCTGGCCCTTTACAGAGGAAATTTGCCAGCCCTCCATTATGTAACTCCTATGTATTTCAGCTTCTCCATCTGTAAAATGTGGATATAAATAACTATCTCCTAAGTTAATTGTAAGGAATAAATGAGATAACACTTAAAGAGCTTAGAAGCAGTTTGTTCACACAGTAAACTCTGAAGGAATGCTATCCATTATTGCAAATATATCTCAGTAATATAAATCTATCCACACATAACCACAATAGATCATTTCAACATTCCGTTGAATGTCTTTGTCAGAGAGATTATTTTAAAACAAACCACAACAAAACAACAATGATACAACAGTACAAGAATTTATTTGGTGTATTATAGTTTCTCAGACACTAACCAGCAACTATATTCCTTGCATGTTTAGTAACTTATAAGTCACTTGAGAACTTAACTACTATTTCACCAGAACACTGGAGGCCTTTACCTTGTTCTGCTACTAGCTTGCAGAAGTATGTACTGTAGTCCATGGTCAAGTGCTTCTCAGTAAAGTTAAACAAGTGGCAGCTGGCACCATACAGCTTTGTTATAATGAAAACATGAGGTGGCTGCCATTACACAGTCCTGCACTAATGAGAACAGTGGGAGGCTAGCATTACAATGGTCTAATGAAAACAGGAAATGGCTGGCATTAAATTGGTATAATAAAAGCAGGAGGTGGCTAGCATTACACTGGTAGAATAAATAAATTAGGAGATGTCAGGTTTCTTCAATCTCATCCCTATTATATATGACCATGGTGCTTACAATTTAGACCAGATTCACTCAAAGTCAAACCCATTGTTGGACGAAAACAAGATTGTTTTCATACTGTCTTTCAAAACTTCTTGTTTCAATATGTGTTTCCCTTAGGCCAATGCAAGCGTGTTGTAAAATAACAATATAATTCACACTGAACTTTATTTGCCTCTCTTTAATTCCCCAAAAAGCAACATTAATTCTGACTCAGAAGAAGATTGGATGGAACAAGAGCCAACAATTCAATAAGATTCTAAATTGGTTCTCACTTTTCCCTCTCCTTTCTCTTATAAGTATCCAATGGTGAATAAATACTCAGCACTGCATAAAACACACTAAAAAGGAATGCAGAGAGAAAACAAATTGTGGTAGAGAAAAAAAAAATCAGCACAAAATCAATCATTTAACTAATAGGCTTTTTTTTTCCCTTTGAACAAAAGGTCAGGGTTTCACATAGGGTTAATACTTTTTTTAAAAATTATTAGTATAAGTTGAAGACTGTTGGGTATAGTTCTTGAACCATAGGTTTACAAGAATATTATGTTTTATTGTAATTCACTGAGCCAGCTGTCTGTGATTCATCCTGGTCTTTTTAATCCAGGCTGAAAACAAAAGCAAGTTGGTCCAGTTCAAAGTCAGTACATTAAAGCAGCACATTAATCCTATCACTCAGTGGCAACAAATCCCATTTTTAAAAATCTATATTAGTAACTTAATTTTTTATGTATAAATAAATACTTATATATATTTACAGTGACTTCCAACAAGAACAATGCCATAAGTACTTGTATGGAAATGATCGTGTTCTTCAGACTCAGATACACTGAAAGCTTTCACTTCCCAAAGTAGAAAACAGAAGAAAACATTCTAGTAAGGTACCCAGGTGGGAAAAGGGCAGTGTGACTCAAGTAAAGTGACTATATTGATTAATAAAACTTTTCTATCCAGTGTTATACATTAACATTCTGTTGTATTTGCACCGTAATTTTTATTAGTCTTTTCTAAAACTTCTGAATTAACTTAATAAACACATCTAATTTCATGAATACAGTTCTACCTAATATATACTAGAGAATTAAGAACTGGAGAAGAAAAATAACCTTAGACTATTTTTGTTATTTTTTTTACTTATATAAGATTACTTCTTTCTTTTTGAATATGCCTTTGTAAGAAATGACCAGAATTGATATATTAAAATTCAAATAAAGAATCATGAACAGAAAAATGTCAATTAACATTCCCTATTCATTTTTTCAGAGGTGGAATTTAAATGTAAGGAAGTAATTTCTGCCACCTGATTAAAGCCAGAATTAAATCTATGATGTGCTGAAAGCTAATATATGTGCTGCATAAAATCTGTTCTTGGGCTTGCATGGGATTCACAGACATGGCTTAATCGAGACACAAAGTGATGTGTGCCATGCATGCAAAATTAGCATCTGGCCCTGGGCCAATAAGTTTGGCATCCCAACAACTGATTCTATCCTCTGCCAAGTTTCTGCAGGGACTAGACGCACTGAATTCTGAATTACAGCCTCTAATTTCCCCTTCAACAGACTCTCTTTGAAATGTGGGATCAGAGAAACTTACAAGTAAACATAAAAATTGAATGTGAAATATAGAGCTCTCCGAAGAAGAACATTCTAGATAAAAGATGGATACAGGACATGAAGTATTTCTAATTAATCGATTGTAATGTGTACTGCTTACTAGCCAGCTCCCCCTCCATTCAGTTTTGTTTCTTTCACAAACAGAGAGCATGCTTAGGTTGCCCTTGCTGCCAAAGAAATACTTGAAAGCTTATGAATTTTGCATACCATAAATTTACTTGACAGACCTCATCATACTGTAAGCAATATTTTTTATTAGCCAACATTGTGGAAGAAGTGGCATTTTGCCCTAATATCAAATTAACCACGATTGTCGTGGTTGACATCTTTATTCCAATATTAAATGTATCAGTCAATACCAGCTGGTGTAATTGAGTCTTGTTATGTAATTCAGGTAGTTGTTAAAAGTATAGATTTTTTTTCCCCAAGTAAAATCAACAGGCAGAAAAGAATATTGATTTAATGAAATTTTAGAAAATTATGTGTCACCATTGCAATTATATCTGATTTAATTAATAAATAGAACTTTCCTCAGATTATATACAGTCATTTATAATTGAGTTCCATTAAACCTTTGATTACATGTGACTTCATTTGTGTGTGTGTGTGTGTGTGTGTGTGTGTGTGTGTGTGACAGAGACAGAGAGAGTCAGAGAGAGGGACAGATAGGGACAGACAGACAGGAAGGGAGAGAAATGAGAAGCATCAATTCTTCGTTGCAGCACCTTAGTGGTTTGTTCATTGATTGCTTTCTCATATGTGCCTTGACCTGGGGGCTACAGCAGACCTAGTGACCCCTTGCTCAAGCCAGCGACCTTGGGCTCAAGCTGGTTAGCTTTGCTCAAACCAGATGAACCCGCACTCAAGCTGGCGACCTCGGGGATTTGAACCTGGGTCCTCCGTGTCCCAGTTGGATTCTCTATCCACTGTGTCACTGCCTTTTCAGGCACATGTGACTTCATTTCTGTGTAGCTTACACAACCAATTAACCCAGCACCTGGAAATTTTGAGGAAATCACTAGTGAATGAGGTGGCAAATGTGAGAACAACTTGAAAAGCCTAGCTTAGAATTGAAAGGCAGGAGGGGAACATGTTTACGAAAGAGACAATTTAACAGAAGCAAAAGAAATAGTTCTTTATTTTGAATTCTTTTTAAAAATAGCTCCAAAACTAAAGGTAAGTTTTCTTAGAGATCAGTGAAGTTATTTTTAAATAAGATGCTAAGGAAGGGAAAATATAAGAGAAAAACAATGCAAATGTTGCTTGACCTACGGCTGTGCAATGGATAAAGTGTGGACCTGGAATGATGAGGTTGCCGGTTCAAAACCTGGGGCTTGCCCAGTCAAGGCACATATAGGAGTTGATGCTTCCTGCTCTGACCCCTTTCTCGCTCTCACTCTCTTTGCTCTAAAATGAATGAAGTCTTTTAAAAAAATTACACTTGTTTAGTGTTCTTTTCTCTCAAAGCAATATAAAACAGCTTTAAATGCCTATGTAATATAATAGCATATGATTAAGTTAAATTTCCATAGGTAAGTCAACATTATTACTATTATATAATTTTTCCTTTGAGAGAGAGCAAGAGAGAAGCATCAACTCATTGTATCAGTTTTTTTTTGTTTGTTAGTTTGTTTTTTTGTTTTGTTTTTTTACAGAGAGAGTCAGAGAGAGGGATAGACAGGGACAGACAGACAGGAACGGAGAGATGAGAAGCATCAATCATCAGTTTCTCGTCGCGCGTTGCGACTTCTTAGTTGTTCATTGACTGCTTTCTCATATGTGCCTTGACAGCGGGCCTTCAGCAGACGGAGTAACCCCTTGCTCGAGCCAGTGACCTTGGGTTCAGGCTGGTGAGCTTTTGCTCAAACCAGATGAGCCCTCGCTTAAGCTGGTGACATTGGGGTCTTGAACCTGGGTCCTCCGCATCCAAGTTCGATGCTCTATCCACTGTGCCACCGCCCAGTCAGGCTCACTTAGTTTTTACATTTAATTTTACACTCATGGATAGATTACACTGGGGAACAATTTTCTGTTGCATGAGATTTTAGAACTGTTTATATATATTTCTGCATTGCTGATTCCATATCTGAAATCTGTTTTTTGGTGCATGCTCTAGTTTTTATGCAATTTTAATTTCTATTTGTAACAGTTAATGGCATGCATTGGTTTCTCAATTGGAGTTAAAGGGCAATTGGAGTCCTGGATTGAACATAATCACAAGGCAATTAATATTTTATAAACATCACTTTTACATAATTGTAGTTTTTTTAATGTAAATGTTATTATCTGATAAAAATACCCTCTTATTTTGTTTTAAGATTGAATCATAGCTTCTTTGAGTAGGTGTAAATATAAGAATAGTCCTGACACCTTCTGTTATATATGTGGCTGTTACACACTTCAACATCAAAGGCGCAATATTTCATCATTTGTGACACATGCATATATTGCCTATTTTCAAGTTCCCCTTGGCCATCAAGATAAGAATTGGGCTCCTCATATTGTGTGTCGTTATTGTGAGGAAATGCTTTGTGACTGGACAAAAGGAAAATGCAAAGGAAAGCCTTTTGGTATTCCCATGGTTTGGTGTGAACCTAAGGACCACAGCAGTGACTATTATTTCTGTTCCATCCATACAAAGGGCATCGGCAAGAAAAAATGTCATATGATCGCATATCCTAATATTCCTTCAGCAATACGACCTATCCTACACTCTGAGACACTCCCGGTTCCAGTTCTCAATAGATTTATTTCTTCTAAGGACAAAGAAAGTGAACATGGTGATCAAGTGTATTTTGATAAGATGCATGAGGAAATGGTTGTAGATTCTGAAGGGTCTTCATCTGATGCCAAGCAGTCATTAACCCCTCAGCACTTTAGCCAACCTGAATTGAATGACTTAGTAAGAGATTTGGGCCTATCAGAGAAAGCAGCTGAGTTATTAGCCTCCAGGCTTCAAGAAAAGAATGTACTTCACTGGTCAGTTAAAGTATCCCATTTCAGGAAGCCTGAACAAATTTTTGTGGACTTTTTTTTTAACACAAACACTTTGTTTACTGTCATGATATCAGTAGTCTTCTCAGCCAGCTCAGTGTTACCACTTACAGTCCAACAGAATGGCAGCTATTTCTTGACAGCTCTAAATGGAGTCTGAAATGTGTTCTCCTACACAACGGTAATGTTTATGCAGCGGTTGCAATTGGTTATTCAACTCATCTGTCAGAAGATTATGACATAAAAATTGTCCTTAACTTACTGAAGTATGAGGAGCATAACTGGATCATTTATGTGGATCTTAAAATAGTAAGTTTCCGCGGGAGTCTGTCTGACTGTCTCTCCCCATTTCTAGCTTCGGAAAAAAAGAAAAAAAATAGTAAGTTTTCTGCTAGGACAAGAGGTTTCACGAAGTATCCTTGCTTTCTGTGTTTGTGGTACAGCCGAGCTCTGGAGAAACACTGGACACAGAAGGAGTGGCTGAAACGTGAAGCTCTGGAAGTAGGGATGCAAAATATTGTGAATGAACCTGTAGTTAATTGAGATAGGATCATTTTTTTCCCACTTCACATCAAATTTGGCTTAATGAAGCAGTTTGTTCAGGCTTTGAATAGAGAAAGTGAATGCTTTCAACATACTATTTCTGCTGTTCCTGCCTTGTCTTTCGAGAAGATAAAAGCACGTGTATTCGATGGACCTCAAATTTGAACCCTCATACGTGACGAAGAATTTGCCAGGAAGATGAATAAGGAGGAGAAAGCAGCATGGCAGTCTTTTGTGGCAGTTACAAAGAACTACCTTGGCAACAAAAAAGCAGACAACTATGAACTTTTGATTCAAACTATGCTGTTGGCTGTCTGCGACATTGGATGTAACACAAGCATTAAGATTCACTTCCTGAACAGTCACCCTGATAAGCTTCCCAAAAATCTTGGGGCTGTTAGTGATGAGCAGACTACTGCTGGAGCATCAAACGAGATTGTCCTCAACAAGTACACAAACGCAAGAGCTACAAACGCAAATTTTTGCCTGAATAGAATTTAAATAAGTTTTGTGAAGATTTTATGATTAAAATAAGTGTTTTAATATGTTCTATTTCAAAATTGTAGATAAATTCTGATGCAATTTAGTGTATTAGTGTATTTACTGCATTATATAAATTATTATATTTTCACAAAGATGATTCCCCAAAAGATATTCTACTTCATTATGTTAAACTAAATATTGAAAATTTTACAATAAGATAAAAACCTAAAATCTTGAATTGCAAATAACTGTAGCTTACAGAGAAAAACTAATGTCAGATTTGAGATCAGCACACTCGAATTAGGTAAGAACAAGTGTTTTTGTGGATGCAACAAAAGTTTTGTTCCCCAGTGTTATTTCTCATATGTGCCCAGACAAGGGGTCCAACCCATACCCTGTGGTGCGCCAGGTCAATGTTTTGTCCACTGTGCCACCCAGTGAAGGTCAGTGTTTTTAAAAAGTTATTATGTAATCTGGGAAAAACCACTTGATATTCTAAAGTCTAACATATGTTCCATTATGTTTTTCAAAGGAAAGTAATTTTTGTTTTATATTCTTACCCTCAAAATATTTCTGTTAAGCAATTTATTTTATTTCTACAACACCTGAAGTGTGTCATTTAAGAACACTCTTTCTTTGTTATTTTTCTGTCTGGAGCTTCTATCCATTTATGCTAGTGGGGTATTGAAATTCACTACTATAATAGGATTACTATTTTTCTTGGCCTTTATGTGCATTATAATCTTCTTTATATATTTAGATGCTCCTGTGTTAGGCACATAGATATTTACAATGGTTATATCCTCCTGCTGGATTGCTCCCTTTATTATTATTTTGTGACTTTCTTTATCCCTTATTATAGCCTTTGTTTTAAAGACTATTTTGTCAGCTATAAGTATTGCTACCCCAGCTTTTTTTCATTTCCATTTGCATGAAATACTTTTTTTCATCCTTTCACTTTTAGTCTATGCATATCTTTTGTTCTGAGGTGAGTCTCTTGTAGACAGCACATATATATAGGTCCTGTTTTCTTATTCATGCAGCTACCCTATGTCTGTTGATTGGAGCATTTAATCTATTTACATTTAAGGTTATTATTGATATGTAATTTTTATTGCCATTTTATTTTATTTTTTAAATCTACAATCTTCTTTTTCTCATTTTTTTTTCCTTTGCTCTTTTTACAGCAGGCCACTTAACATTTCTTGTAGTACTGGTTTGGTTGTAATGAATTCCTTGAGTTTTTATTTTTGTTGTTTTTTGTTGTCTGGGAAGCTTTTTATTTCTCCTTTGTTTTTAAACGATAGCCTTGCTGGATAAAGAAGTCTTGGTTGTAGGTTCTTGCTTTGCATCTCTTTGACATCCAGCCTGCTATTAATTCCTTCTAGTGCAGTCTTCATTTCTGATATTGTATTTGGCATTTCTGACTGGTTCTTTTTTATGATTTCAATGTCCTTTTTGATGCTTGCTCTATATTTATTTGCTCATTATGTCCATCCATTGTTGCTCTAAGATTCTTGAGCACCCTAACAATCATTATTTTAAACTCTGCATCTGGTATTTTGATTACTTCTATCTCATTCAGTTCTTTTTCTGGGAATTTTTATTGTTGATTCATTTGGGTCACATTTCTCTCTGCCCATTTTGACTGTGTATTAGGTAATGCTATCTGACTTTAAAATTTTTGTGCGGTCTTTATAAAGAAGATAGGGTTGGTGGTACTGACCTCCAGGCCACTTCTTTTTCTTGCTCTAGGAATGCTTCTTGAAGGTACTATTTTCCCTCTTGTATGTATTAGATGCAGTTGGTGCTTTTATGGATACGGTTATCCATTCAGACTGGCTAGCTCTAAGGGTCAACCTTGATTATATGTATTACACACTATGCAATGTCTGTCCTATTCAGCCTATTTATTCTTCACAGTGTCTGGTGCCTGCTAGACTCCACCTTTAAGTTTGCTGCTTGTGGAGGTAATTGAATCTAAGGTTGGTGCTGTCTGCCACCCACTACTAGTAGTGTTGGCTCTAGTTCTTCTTGGGTTGGCATTAGCTGTTGTTTGTAACCCGCTATGGGCTTCCAGTCTGCAGTTACTGCACTTTTCACTGTTTGTGTCTGCATTTTCAGTGTCTGGGTACTGTGCGAGGGGCCAACCTTTGTATAAGGATCAGCTTTTTCCTGCTTAGAGATGAAAACAACTCCATAAAAACCCCAAGATCTGTAAGATTTGTCTCCACTTTTCAGCTGCTCCTCCTCCTCTTGCAGCTGCCTGGTCTTCCCACAGAGTCTTCTATATTAAGACTATAGTGTGGGCTCAGATTGACCTCACCCAACCAACACCTCTACAGGTTTCATGTTTGGTAGGCTAGGGCAGCTGAAGTTGTAAATACAACATTTGTGGGACCCCCTACTTCAGGGGTCTCTTGGTCTTCTGTACAGGGAATGTGGCCCCTATTCCAGAGCTTCATCCCTCAGCCACTGCTGTATGCTCAAATTTTATTTCCCCTTGGTTCAGACTGAGTGTGGCTGACAGTCCTTTTTTCAGAAGTTCTTTCAGCTATTGAGACCCTGGTCTCAGGGAGGAAGACTGAGAGAGTCCTCTCCTGGGGCTGACTGTGCCCCTCCTAAAGGTGGCTAAGCGCCTTGACCAGATCCAACATTAGACTCACAAGAACCCACACATTAAATGTCTATGCTCCAAGCCTCTCTCTGTTCACTGTGTGGAATCTATTCCACAGGACAGAATACCCAGTACCCAGGCAGGCTGACCTTGTAGCTCCACCCTATCCAATGCACATGAGCCTCTGTGCCGGTGCTGATCACAGAGAGTGGAACTTGCTTCAGCTGGACTGGGTGTGAGGATATTTTTGTTAAGATACCACTCTAGCAAGGGTTGTTAGGTCCTGAACTGATGCTTTCTGAGCTTGCCTCTTGATGTGCCAGTCCTGGGCTGCCCAAGCAGAAACCCAGCAGAGACCAAATGGGAGACACTGCCCATGACTGGCTCTCAGCAACCTTTTTGGAGCTACAAGCAATTCTGAATTTGTGGCTGCCTCTGCTGGGCCAAGGTGTACAAGGAAATACCAAGCTGCATTCCTAGGTTGGCTTTTACCCACTCTGTTCCACTCAAACGACCAAGTTTCCCTGAGTCTCACCTCCTGCGGCCTGTCTGCTGGCTGCTTGTTGGGTGTAAAGCCAGAAGCCACGGCCACCATCACAGCAGCCTGGCCCATGCAGGTTCGCATTGGATTCGGACAATTGGTAAAGAAACAACGGAGCCAAAAACTGATGGGCAATCATCTTTAATCCTAGCTTGCACCCGGCAGGCAAGTAAAAACACACACTGGGCTCCAAAACCCACTCACATTCAGTGCTCACAAAGCTACTGACTTATCCAGGTTTCCTAGAATCAAAGGTTTCTAGCTCATCAGACTTATTCACCTCTGTTCCCCATCTCCTTCCTTCTCCCTGTCAAACACTGCACTAACTGGCTTCTCACTCAACACTCCACCATCTTGGCTGCTTCTCCTGGCCTCCTCCACACGGCTTTTCTCTGCTCTCCTCTCTGCTCTCTGTTCTAATGTTAATCTCAGGAAACGAGAGAGCAAGTTTCTGTTCTGCCCCCATTTTATAATGTAGATTCATAACCTTTAATCCAATATACAAAATAGGGAAGTTTCTAATACAAAGTCACCTATCTGGGGCATGATGGGATTGTACCACCCCACATCAAAACGGGTGGGAAAGGCTTAGTCCTAAAACCAAGCCCCAGGCTACAAGGATCCTGCCTGCCCACAGCCCGCCCCCAACACACATTAATATCACCTGGGTGACCGGCCTCTACATGGGCAGCACCATCTTTAACAAAGTGAGCATAATATATTTTATCTGCCCAACATTGGGCTCAGCCACTGAATAAACCTCTACTGGAGTTTAGAGTCTACGACAATTCAGTGATTAGAAAGTGTGGTGGGACCATAGAACTATATGAATCCATACATAGATGGGACATAAAAATGAGACTCAGAGACATAAACAAGAATGTGATGGCAATGGGGGTGGGGATTGGGGGGGATGGGGCGAGGAAGGAGAGAGGGAGTGGGGGAGGGGAGGGGCACAAAGAAAACCAGATAGAAGGTGACAGAAGACAATTTGACTTTGGGTGAAAGGTATACAGCATAATCAAATGTCAAAATAATCTGGAGATGTTTTCTCTCAACATATGTACCCTGATTTATCAATGTCACTGCATTAAATTTAATTTTAAAAAAAGGAAGTGTGGTGGGTGTGTCTTTGCCCTTTGGCCCCAGGTGTCAATCTGTTTAGACTTTTTTCACAGACCTCTATATGGTGAGGTCCCAGGAGTTTGGTGGGTGTGGCCTCTGAGACCCAGAGGTGTGGTAGGCCAGCTCATTGTTTCAACTGAGTCTCTTGTGAAGTGGAAGCAAGAGTCATAGACCCAGAAGAGTGAGGGAGGGGGATCTCCTATCTCAACACCAGAAAACTGAGTTACTGACGTTCCCCCTACTTCTTAGTCTCTCAGAACAACCCATTGCCATGATGGGTAGGAGAGACTCCCGAGGGTGGAACAGTTGCCTTTTTCCAGGCTGATGCCACTTAGAGGGGAATGCTCCAACCAAGAAAGATGGCGACTGCAGTACTGGAGGATGACTCAGCACAGGTGTTCTTGTGGCCATACCCCACGGTGGCGCTCCCTGGGCCTCCACGTTTACACTCTCCTCCTGTAATTCCAGTCCTTTCAGCTCTCCCCACCAGAGCCCCAGGTAAGTGGCTGTGAACGCGGTGTTTTTCACAGGCCCTTTAAAATGGTATCTGTGTCCTAGAGCTGTGTCTCTTTCTCACAGATAGAAACCCAGCTCTTTTCAAAGCTAAATGATGTCTGGGTGCCTCTTCTAGGCTTTAGGGCTGTAGGCTGGGGGTCTGGACCTGGGGCTGAGGACCCCCACACTTCTCAGGGTGACTCACCCTGCCGTGAGAGTCCCTCTGGGCCACCGCTCAATTGTTCATGGGAGTGGGGCAGCCCTTTCCATGTCTCCGGCCTTCCTATCAGTCTCAATGTGTCTTCTTCGGTGATCCTTGGTTAAAGAGTCCTCTTAGTTTAGTCCAAAATTGGTTTTTCAGGATGATTGTTCTTAAATTAAGTTGTAATTCAATTTGGTCCTAGGAGGTAGCAGTTGGAACGTCTGCCTACTTTGTCGCCATCTTTCTTCCCTTTTGCTGTTTTTTTTTTGGTGTTTGTTTGTTTGTTTTATCCCGTTTCAGTTTCTTGGCTTTGGCTATTCTCAATAAACTATGCCTTTTAAATTCTTATTACTGTTTTATTTGAGAGTTCTCATGAAGAGTTAAATTGAAATGTTGCTCACAACTTAATAATAGCTACTTGATAACTTAATAAATCCACATTAGGGAAATCAGCTGAGAGTATAGATGGTACATTCAATGCTGGATCTCCCAGTAAAGGAGACTTTGTACATTTTAAGAATACTAGCAATGCAGTGGTATAAAAATAAAGAAAAAAAGTTATGAAGTAATTTTCATATATGATATTCAAATTGATTATGGGCAGAATAAAATAATTACTATATATTTTTGCTATTGTTTTTATAATATTTTATTTTAAATTATTCTATCTATCTATCTATCTATCTAATCAGTCTATTTATCTATCTTATTAGTTATGTTTGTCTGGACATCACTAACAAATGCAAATAATGTACCAAAATATTATCAAGGTTAATTTGCTTAATGGCAGTTTTGGTTTTAAACAGTCAAGTACCATGTTGATAAATGTAACCTGAATTAATATTGTGTATATAAGGCATGCATAGTTATTCTTCCAATCATCTTCATCAGATGAGTTGTCATCAGAAGTAAGTACTTAGCTGCTTTAAATGTTAAGTAGAAATCTGTATATTGTATGGAGGGATAGAGCAATTGGTATAAATAATATAATTCTGAAAAATGAAAACAGCACATATAAACATGTATGCCTGAAAGATCATGACTTGATTAGAACAATTATATTAATAGAAAACTCTGTACTAAAATGATCAATTGTCATAAAAATTATCAGCCCATTGAATGAGTTTTTGACAAGTATGATATTGAGACAGATATCTTTGTATTTCCTTAGAGCACCTCTACTTCCTTTTTTTGGTATGACAGAGACAGAGAAAGACAGAGAGAGGGACAGAAAAGGACCAACAGACAGGAAGTGAGAGAGATGAGAAGCATCAATTCTTCATTGAGGCACCTTAGTTGTTCATTGATTGCTTTCTCATATATACCTTGATTAGAGGAGAGGAAGAGCAGACACAGTGACCCCTTGCTCAAGCCAGCGACCTTGAGCTCAAGCTGGTGAGCCTTGCCCAAACCAGATAAGCCCACACTCAGGTTGGCAACCTCGGGGTTTTGAACCTGGGTCCTCCATGTCCCTATCCAACGTTCTATCCACTGTGCCACCACCTGGTCAGGCACACACCTCTACTTTAAAAGAAAATATATCTAAAGGTTTTCTGTTATAAACAAATTATCTGTATTATTATGTTAGTTAATTGTGTATAAGAATAAATAAAAAACTTAATGTGAATTCCATACATTGATAGTTCTTAAATGATAAAAAAGTTTATATAGAAACAGAATACAAATATAATAACACTCAAATTAACCATAATTTATTTACTATGATGAAAAATTGTCTTTTGTTGAAACTAGTCACTTGAAATGTGAATATAAATATGGCACAATGCTGTTTAGGGACTGACTGCAGGTGGTTTTAAGTTTGGCATTGCTAAACTACTGTGCATCTTATAATGTCACAGATCTACCACTTACCATCTTTGACCTATTGTAAAACATTCATTAATGAATACCCTAATGTCTTAAATGAAGGCTTTATTTACATTTCAATGATGTCTCTATTCTTTTCTCTTTAGCCCACTGCAATAAACATACTGTTATATAGGTCTGAACTTAATAACTACATTTTATATGATTTTAAAAATGAAAACTTACACTTGATGCCTGACCAGGCAGTGTTGTAGTGGATAGAGCATCAGACGGAGGCGTGGAGGACCCAGGCTCAAGCCCCGAGATAGAAGGCTTGAGCACTGCTCATCCGGCTTGAGCGGGGGGCTCACCAGCTTGAGCACAGGGTCACTGGCTTGAATGTGGGATCATAGACATGACCCTATGGTCGCTGGCATGAGCCCAAGGTCACTGGCTTGAACCCAAGGTTTCTGGCTTGTGGAAGGGGTCACTCACTCTGCTGTAGCCCACTGTTCAAGGCACAGGAGAAAGCAATCAATGAACAACTAAGGAGACTAAGGAGCCTCAATGAGGAATTGATGCTACTTATCTCTCTCCCTTCCTGCTTGTCTGTCCATATCTGTCCCTTTCTCCTGTCTCTGTCACACACACAGAAAAAGAAAACTTACATTTTGAAAGTTGATAGAAAATATTTTTGATGCTCAAAGATAAACAGTAGTTTGCTCTAATGCATGGGAAATATGTTTGAAGACCGCCCAGAGATGCGTAAAACTGCAGATAGTACTATGTATTTTTTCTATAATTATAAAGTATTATATTTCTATAATAAAGTTTAATTTATAAAGCATGCTCGTTATGAGATAACAATAATTAATAATGAAATGGAAAATTATAACAATGTATGGTAGTAAAGTTATATAAATGTGTTTTTGCTCTTGCTGTCTCTCTCAAAGTATCATATTGTACTGCAGTCATCCTTTTTATGATGTGAGATGATAAAATACCTACATTATAAAGGAAGTGAGGTGAATGAAACATTATCGAGTAAAATGTAGGTAAATTAAACATAAACACTGCATCTGAAAACCAAGAGGGCTAGGCTGCTAAGTGCCTAATGGTTAGGTAGCATATACAGCACGGGTATTCTGGACAAAGGGGTGATTCACATTCCAGGTGGGACTGAGTAGGATTGACATGAGATTTCATCATGCTAGTCAGAATGGCTTAAAATTTTAAACTTATAAATTTTTTATAGACTATTTTCAGACTACAGTTTACCGTGCTTAACTGAAAATACAGTGATTAAAATCATGGATATGGGAGACTACTGTATTTGCATATCTCAGAGAACATAGGAGTCCCAATGAGAGAAACCATTCTAGGAATATTTTCTGGTGGTCATTTTATTACTCTAAGATTATTTTAGTTCAAATTATTTTATTCTTCTTACCATGTTCCTCATAATTTTTTTCTGTACAATATGAGCATTACATTGTGAGATGCAATAAGAAGTGTCATAGAAACATAATAAAATATGTGATCCAACTTTAGAAATTTTATTTGATTTCATAATTGCAAGTAGAGTTTATGCCTTCATTTATGATGCAGGTGAAAAATGCTAATTAGTGCCATCCAGGGAATGTCCACAATGTGAGAATGAGATTAGGTGGAGCAATAATCTTTCCCATGAAGAAAGGTCAACAAAATAAGGCATTGCAGGAAAAAAAATCTTTAAATTTTCTCATTTTGGCAAAGTTTCTAACAAGGAAGCAAGAAGTAGCATTGAAGTGTCTCATTCTCACCTTGATGAGCCCTTAAAATGTAATTTTCTGTTATCTTAATTACTATATAATCCACAAGTGTTGACTATTTTTGGCTTAAAGCAGCCTCACAGTCAAATGATGATGAATGAATATAATGATTTGTTCTGTTTTAACAGAAATCTAGTGTTAAAACTAAATAAGATACTTAGGCTAATCTGTATGACTTCCACTTGAAGTTTTAATAAACTGACAAAACAATGCGCTAAAACTAGAGTAAAGAGTTATTTCAAGAAGACGGATATTTTTCCAAGGAAATAAGTGATTTCCTTCAAAAGGAAGTGATAATTTGGCATGTTGTCAAGTGTGTTATTTGTATTAATTATCTAGAGTCTACAGATTCTTACTTCATCTTGTTAAGGAACTTGGTAACTAGCAATGCATTCAAATGTCCTCAATGTGGCAAGCATTCCCAATTATATTTTGATTAAAAATCCTTTTTCTGAAGTTATGTTTTATGTGCCATATATATCTCATAAAATATTGGCTGTTTAAGGTCTACGTAGTGTCCAAAAGTAAAACAACAACATAAAGCAAAAGCTAACTAAAAAAAAACCTTGGCAAGGAAGAAGGTAGGGATATGGCTGCCAGTTTTTAAGAAATGAATCTAGTTGTCCCTAAGAGAACATTATAGAAAAAAAATTATATCAAACTAGTGCCATTGTGTTTACTAGGTGAGAGTTGCTACCAAATATTGGTATGCTATTAAAATGATAACCTTTGCTACTGTTGGCTTGGTGCCTTTGAATCTTGTTTATAAGATATACTTTTAGATGTCATCTTATTCTTTCTTTGCCTTACACATGGTAAATTTTGTTCTTCTTGTATAGAATTATATTAAAATATTGAGTTTGCATTATTTATGTATTTTGAGCACATGAATATCTATATACATTTATTCACCAGGCTCAACACTTGGGCTCTAAACAAGCAAGCAGAATGAATATGTTTGAGGTTCGTTATGTAATATATCCTAAATGCTTATATATTTTTTTCATCCAAAAGTTTATCTAATTTAAATTAAGCTATATATTTAGAGATAATCTATTAAGGTTTTAAAATTAGAGGAATATATGTGCCAGCCTACTTCAAACTCTTGCAAACTGGGTGACTTCGAGTACTTTATTTAAATTATGTGTCTCATTTTTCATTTATATGATTATGCCTATTTCAATAGACTACTGTGAAGATAAACATGATAATGTTTAAGATATAAGGTACATAAAACACAATGCCTATCTCATATTAATTTCTTTTTAAGTGGTAGTGTTGATTATTAAGACATTCTTTTACTATTCAAATTACTACAAAATGAAAAACATTTATTGAATTTTAAGGAAATATGCTAGATCCCATAAAAAATTAAAATATGACTTGTTAGAGTATCTTAGATATACAGGGACAGGACAAAAGTAAGTTTATAGTTATGAGTACACAAAACATAGAGTTCAAACTTATTAATGATTGTATCATTTTTCACTCTAAACTTATTTTTGCCACATCCTGTATAATAAGTTACCATAGAATTACTAGAAAAGATAAAGATACACATACTTTGTTCCAATAAACATATGTTAATCTATTTAGTTTAAAATAATTTGATACTATTATTATTATTACAATCTCTTTTTTAATGGATCAGAACACTGAAGCTTGATCATTTATACAGAGTTCTAATCAAGACCCGATTTTGAACTATCGGCCTTCTCATCAGCATGCTCATCTGTCTGGTGTACTCTTCCCAAGGGGCTGGGGAGCACCATCATGTTTTGAAAGATATATTATTCAAACAAGACTTTAATGAGATTAAATGAGGAGAAATGAGATAGTTATAGGATAAGGGACACTACAAGCAAAGGTACATATAGATAATATGTTACAGATTATTTGGATATTGAGGAGTAGGATATGGGATATGAGGAAGCATGTGATTGGGATATGGAATGAGGAAGCATGAACTAAAATGTGATATTCAAAATGTACTAGGTTTGAATAAACTTGAATGCTCTGTTATGAGTTTGTGTTTCATGCCAAATGTGATCATGGAAGTTTTTTCAAACTGCCCATCTGAAACGTGTATAACAGAATGACAGATAAATTAGTGAGGCCGTTGTTTTGATAGGAAACTATAGTGACTTTAACAGATCTCTATCAATATCAAAGCACTTTTGCAAATCTCATGATGTTGCTTTTTATTTTATGAGAAAAATTGGAGCAATCAAAAGATAAAATAGAATAGGTACCCACATACTCGGCCTGCTCCAGTCACCACAGATAAGCCCTATGAAAGTCAATTCCCATTCAAGCCAATTCCTTCATTTCTGCATCAATTGTCAACTTCTCAAGGACTTTACTTCAGGCAATTTTTGTCACTCTTCTGAATCATCAATGGTTGGCTCTCTGTTGAGCACTGCAAACAAATGTGTTATTTGTAGACACACAAATACACAGACACTTAAATACATTTTGCTTGATTTCAGTCTTGTCTTCCCACCAGCTATTGCTATATTTATTATTATTCCCATTTACAATTACAGTCCTTGAATTAATTGTCTATAATCTGTTTCCAAACCTCCCATTGTTCTCTGAAGACCATTTCTTTCAGACTTTTTCTTCTTTCTGTAATTCCCATGACACTGCTTTTGTTGTTGTTGAACCCAAGGCTAACTCTCAGGTTGTTGAATACGATGGTCTATTGTATGCCTTTGAGCAGTATTTCAGGTATTTGATCATTCTTTTCTCATTGATGTATTTCTTATATTCTGGGATTCTCTTTGTTTTCTTTCTGACAACAATTGATTCTTCAGTATTATTTTATGACATCCACTTTTCTCTGTAAGTTATTAATTTGAAAAATCCCCAAATTCAGTATTTGGATTTTTGTTATATATATATATTTATATATTTAGTGGTCTTTTCTAGTCTTATAGATTGAATCAATGTGCAAATTATTTCTAAATTTATATTTCTAGCCTTGATGTCTCCCTCTGAACTTTAATTCCACATATCCAACTCTGCCCTTGACATCTCCACTTTCAATTGAAAAGTGGAGATATGAACCTCAAACATATTCATTCTGCTTGCTTGCATGAATAATATCTTAAACTCAACACATCTAAGAATCAAACTCTGACCTCCACAATTAAAAAGAGACAAAAACAAAACAAAAGGATCAATTTTCAACCTCCTGCATCTTCATAGATGACAACTCTATCAGTTGCTCAGGCTCTAATAACAGAGGCCTCCTTGAATCTTCATTTTTCAAACTCATTCAATGTCATGCAACCTGTTGACACTTCTTTCAAAGTATTCATAAATTTTTCACTCCACATGGCTTCCAGCAAACTACCCCAGTCCAAGACACCATTGTAACTAGCCCGAGTTACTTGATAATCTCCTCACATGTCTTCCTGCTTCTAGATTTTCCCTTTTAAGTGACTATTCTCAACTCAATCCCAAGTGATCCTTTGAAATTATAACCTCCAAATAACTCTCCATGTTACTCATAGAAATAGCCAGAACATTATAAGATCTTACAGGATGGATTTGCTCTTTACTTCTGTTGTCTTGCACATTCTCCTCCATTCCCTTACTTTGTTTTCAGGCACACTGGACTCCTTGACTGGAACATCAACCTGGCTAAGCTCTTCACTTACTTGGCTTCACTCTCACCTTGTCACTGAAGCCTAACCTCAGTACCATTTCAATAAAATATTTTAAAAGCACAAAGTCATCAATATGGAGGAAATGGTTAACAACATATTAGAAAAGTTAACAACTATCTGTGCAGACAATATTCTACTCTACTAGCTCTATATAAACTCACAAGAGACAAGAATAACAAAAAGAAACTTTTAAATTTTGAGGAAAAGTATGTCATAGGTGTCTCTGTGGTCACCAAACCTGGAGATATGATGATAGGATGCATAATAGATAGGCTAAGATCACAAATTTGACCTTTTTGAGATCTGTAAGTCTATTAAGATTTCTGTCATCCTAAACTCTAATACAGGGAAGGCTAAACATTATTATCAAAAAATAAAATAAGGCCCTGGCCGGTTGGCTCAGTGGTAGAGCGTCGGCCTGGCACGCAGGAGTCCCAGGTTCGATTCCTGGCCAGGACACACAGGAGAAGCGCCCATCTGCTTCTCCACCCCTCCCCCTTTCCTTCCTCTCTGTCTCTCTCTTCCCCTCCTGCAGCCGAGGCTCCATTGGAGCAGAGATGGCCCGCGCACTAAGGATGGCTCTGTGGCATCTGCCTCAGGTGCTAGAATGGCTCTGGATGGAACAGAGTGACACCCTAGAGGGGCAGAGCACCACCCCCTTGTGGGCATGCTGGGTGGATCCCGGTCGGGCGCATGCGGGAGTCTGTCTGACTGCCTCCCCATTTCCACCTTCGGAAAAAAATGAAAAAAATAAAAAAATAAAAAAAATAAGAACATACTATGTTATTATGTAAAATAAATAAAATATAGATGTATAATATATAAATGTACATAAAATATAATATAAATATATTAGAAAAATAAAAATACTACTGGAGTTGTAAATACTAAACAATTTTGAAAATTTGTATTTAGAAGAATTAAACATTTACTCTTTTTTTTTAAATGAATAAATAAAGTTTAGCTACAGGACATCAGGGAAACATTTGCTTACAGAAGAATACCAGCACATAGAGAAGAAATGATAAAATTGGAAAAAATAATTTCATAATGTGCCTTGAAATGATGTTTTCAAGCAAGTATGTAATTACATATCGTAATATTTTCTACAACAAAAAATGTTATCCCATAGACTACTTGCTACTTGCAAAGTGGAAAAATAATTTTCTCAATGGAGATCTTGTGGTCACATCTTTAATAAAGTGATTACACTTAACATCAGCTAATAGTGAGACATCGTGTGCTTCCTGATACATACCAGAAAAAGGCCCCAGAAATATGTGATATGCTCTTACCAAAATATTGTTGTTTCAATCAAGATATCAGAACTCACAATCACTTTACAGAAAATTCCAGAGATAAAAAAAGCAGATTGAATAAAGTTATAAAAGAAAAAAAAATCAGATAAATCTAGCATAAAGATACTAAATAAAGAAAATTGGCCTAGTCTCTTTAAAATTTAATGGACTGTTAAAAATAAAATTAGTGAGACTGTTCTGTCAGAAGAAGGCCAGAGAGAAGATAATCAAAATCAATGTTATTATGTTTTGAATTTAATGTATATTTAGCGTTAAATGTTAAGATATCTATAGTTTATTTTTAAGAGTTTCAAGAAATAGGAATGTTAGATTAATCATTAAGTACCGATTTTAAAGATCTGGGTGTTTAATTCATTATTACTTAAATTTTTTTCTGTTTCAAAAAATTTTAAATACAAAGTCGAAAGCAAAAGTTTGGATAACAAAAAACATGTCAAGGAGATGAAAGGCTGGCCAAGCAACGGAAGCAAGCCATGAGCTGGAATTCCTTAGTACCTGAATTCTCATGCCTTGTGAAAGCTCCTCTCATATTTACTTCATAAATAAGAAAATTTCCTTTTTGTCTATAGATATCAGTAACCTTGCAAACTTTTCTTCAAAAAACAAAAAGGGCTGTAATTTTTGCTCAATAAATGGATTTTAGAAAACTGTACTTTGAATAAAAAAACAACCTGGTTAATAACAGTTTACTATTTAATGAAATACCTATATTATTTACTTTACCTAAAGATATATCTTTTGAAGGTGTTTGAAAGAATATGAAGGAGGTATATTTATGCCAAAAAGGTAGTTATTTTAAAAATTAATGTTAGGTGTTAACACTTTCCAGGGTATTAAAAATAACTGGTAGGCCCTGGCCGGTGGGCTCAGCTGTAGAGCGTTGGCCTGGCGTGCGGGGGGACCGGGTTTGATTCCCGGCCAGGGCACATAGGAGAAGCGCCCATTTGCTTCTCCACCCCCCCCCTCCTTCCTCTCTGTCTCTCTCTTCCCCTCCCGCAGCCATGGCTCCATTGGAGCAAAGATGGCCCGGGCGCTGGGGATGGCTCCTTGGCCTCTGCCCCAGGCGCTAGAGTGGCTCTGGTCACGGAAGAGCGAGGCCCCGGAGGGGCAGAGCGTCGCCCCTGGTGGGCGTGCCGGGTGGATCCCGGTCGGGCGCATGCGGGAGTCTGTCTGACTGTCTCTCCCTGTTTCCAGCTTCAGAAAACTACAATAAATAAATAAATAAACAAATAAATAAATAAATAAAATAAAAAAATAAAAATAACTGGTATTTTTGAATCAAGTTTCATAGCATCCAAAATTTATAAATGGTTTTGCATACACACATTTGTTGAAATAGAAAGAAAAGCTAATAAGTATGGCCTTGAGGCTTAGTTATCTTGTAATATGAAATGTTTGTCCTCACAGTTCTTCACTTGTATATGTATCTCTGCCCTAGAACTTCTATTTCTTTAATATTATAATATAAAATATCAAATGCTGTGTAAAGATTTACTATATCCTAGGCACTTTTATAATTGTTTTGTTGTTATTCAGCTATTTATTATTCACAATATTCTATGAAGTTATGTATTATTATTACTTTAATTGCACTGATGAATAATGTTAAGCCTAATCTGGAGGGACTCGAAACATTGAAGACACGAACAAAATCCGTTGATTACACATCAAAGCTTTATTGTCTAGCTTGGCCAAGCGGCGGAAACTCCGACAGAAATCTGAAGGACAGTGCGCCAGCCCTTTGTTCTACTTAGTTTTTATAGTTTTGTAAGTGGGAAGTACAGAAGTAAAAATTGCAATTAGGTGCCCTTTACCACTATTGGTTATATTCATATGTCCTTAACATGATAGGACCATGTTCAATTTGCAAGCCATATATCATTTTGGAGAAAACAAAATTTACAAGTCAACACAATGTTAGAAAAATGTCTCTTTATATATTAAAAGGCATTCCTATATTTTCTAGTGTTTATCCGCCATCTCTCTGTCCAGAGTCACACGTATTAACCATATGTATTTACATAGGAGAGGTAGTTTCATGGGGACAAATGCCCTCAAATGGCTCATTACTATAAGAAAAGGTTTATTTTGGCTTTTCTCTTCCTGCACCTGGCTAGCCATTCACCCCTTTCCCACAGGTGTGGTGGAATGTCTGGGAATCCATGTTTTCCTCCCCTTTGCATTTACAATACAATGCCAAGGGCCATCCTAGTTTTATGCCAATCACACAGTACAGAGATTATTCTCAAAATTTCTCTGCACACCTTAAACCAAATTAATAAAATGTTCTTTAAGCCTCTTAAAACATTAATATTGATTCTGTAGCTTTTGGTACTTTACAACACCTGTGGGTGAGGTGGCGCAGTGGCTCCTCAAATAAAACTGAAGTTCAGAAGTTTCAAAGTTGCTCAAAGATATACAAATAGTGAGGGTAAAGCAACCATTGCATCGACCAGTGAAACTGAGAGGGTCATACTCTTCAGCTTCTGTATTCCTACCACTGTGGAAGAAGTGGTGATATATGATTATCATGATAACCAGTTTTGACTAACAGGCAAATAGAAGGAGATATAATAAATAAGGTGACAATGTTAAGAGTTTGGAATGGATTCTGACCTGATTCATGTTTGAAGGGACAAAGCTGGAGAATTAACTAAAAGAATTCAAGGACAACAAAACTGAGCCTTCTGAACTCAAGTTGTAGAGCTACAATGCCTCATATCGTTTTGTTACTTTCTAATGTGAATGACTGTTTTGTCACATACACACACAAGAAGGTATGGTGGTCACTCAGCATCAGAAGACTAAATGGTCTGACCTTGGGAGTCTTCAGACCTTGAAGGCATTGTCTTCAAAGGAACTGACAGAGCCAGTGGCCACTTGTTCTATTCAAAATCAGGAGTAAAACAGGACTACACAGTTTGGGAAGACTTCCAAACATTTTTATTTCTCACAGCCTCTTTATTTTTTATTTTAAATGGAGATTTAGAGTTGTGTCACTTGAAGATTAGTTGTAAAATAAGAACAAAAATTCTTTCTAGTTTTATGTTCCTTTCATTGGCTGAAATAAATGTAATACAAAATAAAGGTCACCAAGGGTCAATTAACATTGTTCTGTCTTTTTGTACTTTGTCCTGAATGTAGAAAGTCAATCTGAACAGGTCAAGATTATCAGTCTACCTTTCTTCAATAACAGATGTGTGTTTGCTACTTATGATATTGCAATAATTACTTCATCTCCACTTCGCGTGTATAGACACAGCCGGCATTAACTTTTATGGGGTGTGAAATCAAGCAAACTGGAACTAATTAAAGTCTAGTCAACACTGTACACAAATTGAATAAAGTAAGATTAATATGGCTCAGGTAATAATATACATTCCATTCCAGATAAACTCATCTTCAAAGTAATTGATGTATTCCATGTCATAAGACATGGAAGAGATATGTTTATCTATGTACATATTTATGTAGGTATATATGAATCCATTTATCTATCATTATCTCTTTATAGATATGGATACTATGTATGTAAATATATTGTCTAAGAATCTGACTACACCATAACTTATAGTACTACAGAAGAATAGTATTGTCTAATGTTGAATATAGCTTTTTAGTCAGACAGGTTTGGGTTCAAATCTTAACTGTGTGACTTTGGCAATTCATTGTCTTAAAATAAAAATAGTAATAGCTATTTTAGAGCTTAAATAATTAGTGTAAAGCATTAATACAGTGCCCTGACAAACTATAGACTCAATAAATGATGCCACTTGAAGGAAACAAAGCAGTGACTTGGTCAAATAAAATATGTAACCCTATACCTAAAAAATAAAATCATTACTCTACCTAGCATACTTCGTTTCTTAATTTTCTTTCCAGGTTGTATTCAGGCCAATATGTAGTTCTCAACAGGTTGACAATCTTGCCTCTCAAGGGACATGTGCCAATCTCATTCTGCATTATCATAACTTCAGAGAGACATTTAGTTGTACTTGAATTTAATGGTAGAGAATAGAGATAATGCTAAAAATACTATAATGCACAGGACAACTGCACACACAAACAATTTTCTGGTCCAAGATATAAGTATTAAAGAGGTATTGAATACGTTGAGGGACCCTGACCTTCTATACTGCATTTAAAATTATGATGATTATATTTTGCCATCAATCAATAATTCAGTTTTATTGAGTATCCACCATATGTCAGACTGAGTTTTGATGATAATGTTTAATAGAAAGCAGGGTACTTTTCTTCATGATGATTATAATTAAGTTCTCTTGTCAGCTTTTTTCTGTCTCTCTTTCATCCTCAAATACACTTTAAAAAAAATCAGGATAGAGCCATTTTTTTAGAACTTCCAAGAGTCCTTCTGTGACCTCTTTAATCTTCACTATTATCTCTTTTCCAAACATTCACAGTACTAGTGGTCTATAGTCACTGTAGTCTAGTGAACAACAGACATCATGAATTGTTCACTGATTCTCTTATGAACACTAATTTTATCTCCACAAGTAAATCTTAGTCAGAAACAATGGCTATTTTCCAAAATGCTATTTACTGATTAATTTATATAGCATGTATAAATTCTCAATTCATGTCCCTTAGAGCTATAAAATCTAACTTTTAATGAACCATTTAATCTGGCAATAAAATAGTTAATATAATAAATTCAATTGGTTGAGAATTACTCTTGTTGTTTTTGTATAAATTTGATCAATGGCATCCTCCCAACTTTTCTGTCGGAAGTCATGTGACCTGGGGGGGGCAGATGTCTGAACACCTCATGGTTTCCTTACCTTCTCTGAGACATTATGAGAAAATACGGTCACACTGAGGCGCCTAAGGGCACACACACGGGCTCTCCTTGTTCCCTATCAAGGAGTGGACAGATGCCATGAGGCTGCCCTATACCTTTTTGACCTTATACTGTACTTTCCCGCACCATGGTCACCTCTCTTCCATGGTGAATGGGTGCATGATCTCTTCTCAGAGATACATGCCAGCCCCTACCTACATTATTTCACTTTCTTCTTCAATTCTCTCTATTTGAAATGTTTTTCAAAAAACCTGTGTGTCTTATGTTTGTATGTGGAGCGGGATTGTATAGAAAAAAGTGAATTGGTAACAATTGCTTTTTCTACACTTAATATGCCAGTTTTGAAGTCTAAAGTACATATATACACTCACTTAGGGTGGACTTTGATAGCTTGCCCATAAGCAATGGAGGGAGCCTATACTAATCAAAGTATAGGGAAGATCAGATCTTCAAAGGCTTCACCAAACCCCTCAATAGCATATGGAGCACAATGAAATGATTATATTAAAGGCACTCCTATCACTGTTTCTCCTCCCCAGTTATTCATGCAATTAGTTTTTGTGTTTCACCTTCGGAATGTTCTGCATGCCTGGAATGATCTGTTTGTCTGCCTCTCTGTAAACATTTTCTTCTTCCCAACCAGGCTTTAATGCTCCTTCTTCTGTGCAAGAAACTACCCATACATTATTCCATGTTTAATGAAAACAATTGATAATTTTGCATCTATAGCAAAAGCCTTATTTAGTTTCTTTCTTTTCTCAAATTGTAAATTTCTAAAATCAGCCCTTTATCTAACTGCACAGTAGCAGTTAGCACACTGTTGGAATACAATAATCAATTGCATTTATGGTTATATATGTAATGTATGCAAGCATTTATACTTCTAAAATAGTCTGTTCTGTGAAATAAGAAAACATTTGAATTAATTTAATATGCAAGTGTAATACAACTTGAGCAACGTTGTAGTTTCTTTGTAAATATCTTGTACAAAAATAAAGCAGAATATGGAGGAAGATCCATGATAACAAAGTTCTCTTATTTGAATATGTACTTTATGGGCATTTTATATTCTGCATTTGCACTACACTCATTTAATGGTGTTATACATATTTGAGTACTAATCTGAATTTGTTCATCCTTTTCTACAAGCAACTTCATTTTTCTTTGCTTTCTGGGATAGTACCTTGACCATCTTTGCATCTCCAAACAGAAGCAATCCAATCTTCCACAATTTTTTACCTGATGCTAGTCACAAGCAGCCAGGAAAATGGAACTGTCCTGTTAATGTCACTATTTGCATAGCTATTAATATTTCAGTGTATTATTGATTGCATAAGAGAATGAGAAAAAGTACCATTGTATTTTATTCAATCAAATAACAGTTTAAAAAGTCTTATGTCCAAACCTAACTTGTTATTATAGCTTCCTTCCATATGGGATTGTATTGTGAGGTGCAAAGGATTATCCTTGAATAAAAACAAAGAGAGTCTGCACTGTACAGGAGAAATTCACAATACTATATCTTTGAATACGAGAATAGAAATTATGTGTGTGTTTCTCTAGGGAAGCTTTGGTCCGGCATACTCCTGAAATCAAATATTTCTATGTTTACTGAGGATGTGATTACCTGTTTTACTGCTAGATTAGGTCAATGCTGCCATTGCAATCTGGAATCACTTTACTAGCAAGGCAATTTCACACAATTAATTTCCTTCTTTAAAGAAAGCAATAAAGGACAGGCAATTGGAAACCTCACAACTTATCACTAATATCCTTTACTAACTAGTGAACACATCTGCAGACAAAAAGAGCCCCCTTTGTTACGCTTCCACAAGCGCATTCAATTTTTAAATGAGGACGAAGTTTTCAAAGAGCCATTGTGAATTTCTTGTAAAAAAACAAATACTAAAGTTAAACAACAAAAAGTGCTGCGAAAAGCAGAGTTCAGATTGACTCACAGATCTCAAACTCCTTTTGAGGCACTTATGTGGTTTCAATGTATAAAGGTGGAAAAAAAAAGTAAAATACTAGAAGGTAACATAGTGTGAAGACAGAATCTCATATCTAATTTATGGGTTGGCAAGCATTGTATGCATTGATTTCATAATTATTTTGTCATTTTTGTTCAGTTAAAAGGCCACTTAAAGTACTGCAAAATATAACATAAGCTTTCTTTTCTCTTATGTGGACATACTTTGCTTTTTGGACATCCTTTTACTGTCAATACTTACATCTGTTGTTTAAAAAGCTATTCGTGGTGCAATTGCTTTTTAAATGCAAACCCATATGTGTGATCTCTAGAGGAACTGGTAAATTTCACCAAATGGGCATTCCTAAATTACATGCCATCTGTAGCTAGTGAAGAGAGGACTAAACTTGCTCAGCTGTGATTTTGCACCAATGTTTCCATCATTTTGATTGGCTCTAGGGAAATCATCCATTTTTGGCATGAACTTTTCTAACCCCAACAGGTTATTATGGTCTGCTTGAGTGGCAATGGCTCAAAGAATATTATGTTTTTGGCACATGTTAGAACTTGTTCGACTTTTTGCGTTGGTTTCTTGACCACATTTGACCATTAAGGCTTGAAACTTTTTTTGTTTGTTTTAGGTTTCAAACTAGTGAGGAAATGGTAAAGGTAATTCTATTGCCTATATAGTGTTGTTTAAACTGTGGAAAGAAAAACAAATAAAACTCCAGATGGCACATTCAAACAGTTGAATCACCTTAGTAAAAATCACCACATTATGCAACTGAGGCTAAAAGATCATGTTGGAAAAAAAAATTAAGGCAGAAGGTAAATCTCTCATACACATTTTTAACAGTATTCCCCAGCAAATAAAGACAGGAAGAATATTGACTTTTTTTGTCAGTTTACAAATTCAGTTTTTCACACTTAATTTCTTTTTGAGCCAAGGGCTGTTTTTGATTCAGATTTATTAAACAGTGGATCATGTCCCAAAACATCAATGCAGGGTGAAGCAAAACTAGGTTAATAGTTGTTCATATGAAAAATAATACAATAATAACTAATAAAATACACCCTGTGTTTCACATAGAACTGTAAACCTACTTTTGCCCCACTTTGTGCATTATAAAACACTCAGTTACATTCTAGGAATTCTTTCAATGGCTATATTGAATAGTCATAAAATAATTCAAAGTTGGAGTAAGATATTGTCATATAGGATTCCTTCTAACAATCTCACTTCTTTGCAATTGCTTTTAATTAACTGTAACAGTTTTTGTAAAGAAGTTGAAATATAAACAATGGCAAAACAGCAAGACAAATATTATAACTGGGTATAATAACGATAACACTAGCGAACAAAATTTTTGCTGCATCCACAAAAACACTTGATCTTACCTAGTTCGAGAGTGCTCATCTCAAATCTGACATTAGTTATCTCTGTAAGCTATAGAATTTTTGCAATTCAAGATTTTCGGTTTTCACCTTATTGTAAAATTTTCAACATTTAGTTTAACATAATGAAGTAGAATGTCTTCTTGGGCATCATCTTTGTGAAAATATAATAATTTATATAATGCAGTAAATACACTAATACACTAAAGGATATGATTACATCAGAATTTGTCTACAATTTTGAAATAGAACATACTAAAATACTTATTTTAATCATAAAATCTTCACAAAACTTATTTAAATTCTATTCAGTCAAATATTTGCGTTTGTAGCTCTTGTGTTTTTGTACTTGTTGAGGACAATCTCGTTTGATGCTCCAGCAGCAGTCTGCTCATCACTAACAGCCCCAAGATTTTTGGGAAGCTTATCAGGGTGACTGTTCAGGAAGTGAATCTTAATGCTTGTGTTACATCCAATGTCGCAGACAGCCAACAGCATAGTTTGAAACAAAAGTTCATAGTTGTCTGCTTTTTTGTTGCCAAGGTAGTTCTTTGTAACTGCCACAAAAGACTGCCATGCTGCTTTCTCCTCCTTATTCATCTTCCTGGCAAATTCTTCGTCACATATGAGGGTTCAAATTTGAGGTCCATCGAATACACGTGCTTTTATCTTCTCGAAAGACAAGGCAGGAACAGCAGAAATAGTATGTTGAAAGCATTCACTTTCTCTATTCAAAGCCTGAACAAACTGCTTCATTAAGCTAAGTTTGATGTGAAGTGGGGGAAAAATGATCCTGTCTCAATTAACTACAGGTTCATTCACAATATTTTGCATCCCTACTTCCAGAGCTTCACGTTTTGGCCACTCCTTCTGTGTCCAGTGTTTCTCCTGAGCTCAGCTGTCCCACAAACACAGAAAGCAAGGATACTTCATGAAACCTCTCTGTTGTCCTAGCAGAAAATTTACCATTTTAATATCCAGACAAATGATCCAGTTATGCTCCTCATACTTCAGTAAGTCACGGACAATTTTTATGTCATTCTTATTAAGTCATTCAATTCAGGTTGGCTAAACTGCTGAGGGGTTAATGAGTATTTGGGAAGATGACCCTTCAGATTCTACAACCATTTCCTCATGCATCTTATCAAAATACACTTGATCACCATGTTCACTATCTTTGTCCTTAGAAGAAATAAAACCATTGAAAACTGGAACTGGCAGTGTCTCAGAGTGTAGGATAGGTCGTATTGCTGAAGGAATATTACGATATGCAATCACATGCCATTTTTTCTTGCCGATGCCCTTTGTATGAATCAGACAGAAATAACAGTCACTGCTGTGGTCCTTAGGTTCACACCAAATCATGGGAATACCAAAAGGCATTCTTTTGCATTTTATTTTTGTTCAGTCAGGAAGCATTTCCTCACAATTATGACACACAATATGAGGAGCCCAATTCTTGTCTTGATCACCAAGGGGAACTTGAAAATAGGCAATATATGCACATGTCACAAAGGATGAAATATTGCGCCTTTGACATTGAGTTGTGTAACAGCCACATATATAACAGAAGTTGTCAGGACTATTTTACATTTACACCTACTCGAAGAAGCCATGATTCAATCTTAAAACAAAATAGGAGGGTGTTTTTTATCAGATACTAATTTTTTACATTTAAAAACAACTACAATTATGTAAATGTGATGTTTGTAAAACATTAATTGCCTTGTGGTTATGTTCAATCCAAGAGTCGTTGCCCTTTAACTCCAACTGAAAAACCAATGCATACCATTAACTGTAACAAAATGAAATTAAAATTGCATATAAACTAGAGCATGCACCAAACAATGGATTTCAGATTTGGAATTAGCGATGCAGAACTATATAGAAAGAGTTCTAAAACCTCATCCAACAGAAAATGAAAAAAAATTGTTCCCCAGTGTAATAAGCAGGATAGTCACAGTTCTTTTCCCACTACTTTCTGTAGTCCTTCTCAGATACTCCCTTCTGGTTCATCTTAATTTGAACAAATGATTGGTGTAAGTAGAAAGGAAGGGAAGAGTTCTGTGGCAGAAGATATAGGCCTTAGGTAGCTCAACATGGATCACTGGGAGAAATGTCAACACCAGAAATTTGTTAAAGAGAGAGATTGAAACTTACCTATAATCAATATGGCCAATAGCAATGGAGTGGGCAGTAGAGAAAACTGAACAGAGAATGCATCAAAAGCCAAGGAATGAAAACTAAATATAGGGCCAGGGGGAGTGCAAGCATGAGATTCAACATTAATTAGAAGTGCACCATTTCTTTGAGGTCTTTTTGAAATTTTAGTTTTTCATTTTTCCCTTGACCATCCCAGTTTTCAAAGACTATCTATGTAGGGTCATTGAAGAGAACTGGCTGCACAGAGTAGTTGGATATACAGAAAATAAGATTAGATTAAATATTTTAAAACCTAATAAAAGGTTGGCACCTTAATTGAGCCAGAAACACTTATCAAATTATACTCTGATCTTTAAATCTTTACTCTCATCTTTACATATAGTGTCATCAATGTATGAAATAACACTGCTGTCAGCTTTTGTAAGATTTAAATTATAGTATAAATTGCACAGAAATATTTGAATGAATATTGACTGAGTACTGACAGGAAGAGCAAGCAAACATTTCTAAAATATATGGAAGATAAAGATTTTACCCAAGCACTTTTTCTCTAAGATACAAGGAACGGGCCAATAACATAGAGCCACTTTTCTAGACAGGAAATTCTGGATTTAAAATGTAATAGAAACCACTGGATTGAAAATTTAAACAGTTATATCAATAATTTATAAATTGTAATTTTGGTTTTACTCACATATTATTAAGTTAGCTAATGGAATGCCTATACTTACTGTTCGTATATTAAATAGAATGCATCATGCAGAAAAGACAATGTAGGTTGTTGCCAAACATTATCTTGAAAGGTTCTTGAATCATCTTCTACATAACCTCATTAAGAAGCCACCTGTAAGTCAGTTTTTTCTAATACATACACTTACACATAACAGAATATGACAGTATCTTGTCTGATTTAAACAGTGTTAAAGTTAGATATGTAGAAGCTTGGTATTCATGACCACATGGGACACAGAATTGAGGACTAAGTAGCACAGAGGTATAGTAGTAAAGAAAAGAAACGCCAGCGAGAAAAGCACGAGAGAAGGAAGCAGAACCTTGTTCCTTTGATCACAGATTAGGTACCTGACCTCTCAGATGCAGACCCAAAAGGGAGTAAGGAAAAAAAGAGGATGATAATATAATTTTAGTTTTTTGAAATATAACATTTATATTCCATTACACCAATGACAGTATTTTTTGTAGGTCTGTTTTATAATCTGTCATATTGTAGATAGCTATTTATTTATTTATTTTTATTTTTCAAGTGAGAGGAAAGGTATAGTGAGACAGAATTCCACATGCACTCCTACCAGGATCCATTCCCCCAGGCAGCCCCTTCTGGGGCCATGCTTACAACCTAGCTATTTTTAGCACCTGAAACAAGGCTCCCTGGAGCCATCCTCAGTGCCCTGCCCCATCCAATCAAGCCATGGCTGTGGGAGGGGAAGTAAGAAGGGGGAGGAGGAAAGGTAGATAAGCAGATGGTTGCTTCTCCTGTGTGCCCTGATGAGGACTCGACCAGGGACATCCAAAATCTAGGCCAAGGCTTTACCACTGAACCAAACAACCTGGGCTAGATAGCCGTTAAAAAGTTTTCTATATCTAAGAAAGCAGCAAGTGATAAAATTGTCAATTAGAATAGAAGAGGTGAGTCATCAATTTGTTTACTTTTTCGTTTAAAGGAAATTTTGGATATGATTGTAATTGTTTAAAATATGGTTGGCCTTTCTTGGGAAGGATTTTCAAAGGTTCCTTTTTGAAAGAGTAGTATAGAAAAACAGAGCGATCTAGGGGAAGGAACATTCTATTCTTGTTCTTTATATTTTGCTTCTGCTATCATTCGTTTGAGTTTATTGTTATTTTCATTTTGCAAAGTTAAAACTGACAAAAAAAGAAGTTCAGTGTGCATACTGTCCCAGACATAAAATATACAAACTCCAATGTAATGTTGTGTGCGTATGTCTGTGTGTGTATATTTGTGTGATGAGAGCTTAAAATACACTTTGAAGACTATTAGTTTCCTTAAGCAGAATTGCTAAAATTGTCTATTATAAATAAGACATGAGTCCTTTTCTAATCTCCAGTGGCAAAGGTATATCTGGAAAATTATATTTAGTTCAAGAAACAAATCATCAACAATATATTTAAAATTGAAAACATTCATAGGAAAGTAATCAAAATATTAAAGAATACAAAACTATGGTTTGTAACTAATAGCTGAGAAAAGTGAGTTTAAATAGGTGAGGAAAAACTAATAACATTAAGCTATTTTCAGTTTTTGAAGGATTCAAACTAAGAACAACACTGTTCTATATTGCTCCATAAGGTAAAACAAAGAACAAAACAAAGATAATATTATATATGAACACCTATTTTAGTTCACTGTGTGGGAGACCTTTATGACATTCAGAACTATGCAAAGATAGAATAAAAATTGTCAGTCAACTAAAGTGTTTTAAACTAGAAATATTTTGTTGACTTTACTTAAATATAAAATAAATTAAATTTAAAACCTTTTCTAAGCCTGAGAGATTATGATTTTACCATGGAACTTGATGAATCAGCATTATATTGGCAGTGTCTTTTGTTCATACCTTAACAATTATATCTTATATAATATTTATTGAAAAAAGTAAGCTTGAGGGCTAGAAAATAGTAGTTTCTAGTTTATTGCTTTAGCTCATATATTTTTGATCTTCTGACAGAGGTATTTGAAAGATTGCACTTAAAAATAAAGTTTAAATATATATATATATTATAAAGGTCAAAGTCAAAATTTTATGAACTATGATGTTTTTAAGATTTTATTGAATATAGTTAAATTTTTCTCTCTTGTAAAGTGAACTGAATTCAATATAAAAATCTTTCTAAGCAATGTAATTTTTATCTAGGTCAAACTTAAATGTCTTCAGGATAATATTTATGGCTGATTTTTAAGAAATAACCCCGCCCATGTGTTTCCATCATGATATGCATAATGATTCTCACAAAGTTTTGTCCTATTATTTTTGCTTATTAAATTTATAGAAATATTTATTATTGATGTCCAGGATATAGGAATCTTATTATCTGCAGCTGCAGGCTCCTAGTGATTGACATTTTAAGTCTATTATATAACATTAGCTCTTAAAATACACTGAATTATACTTTATGTTAAAAAAAGAACACATTAACTTGGAAGAAGAAACTATACAAATACTTATTGTAAGATGTATAAAAATAAACAACAGTGTTTTGCAACAGGCTTACATTGTCTTGCACCATCTACTGAGAGAGAGTGAGAGAGCTGATTTTGTACATTTGTGTGTTAAGTGACATCATGTTGGTAGCTTGAAATCACTTACTGTGGGAGAATTTACACAATGAAAATTGGCAAATCTTATAAAATAGGGGTCTTTTTATTTATTGAGAAACCAGTTATTAAGCATTTACTCACATACAACTGGTAACACTAAGTCATATCATGAAAAATGTTTACATATGGAAATTTAAGTCACAAGCAATACTATTGTCATATTTTAGTTATATGTTCATTAGCTATATATAAATTGACCTGTTATATGACTTATCTAAATTAATTAAAAATATGTTCATTAATTTTTATTAGCTAGTAGTATATTCATAATGCTTATAAATTATATAAAATGTTCTCAGAGAAAATCACTTAAATATGTCAGATATTCTAAATAAAACCTAAGTGTAGGTTAAAATTAGTAAGTCAAAGTCAGTCAGTTCTGGTTAAACTCAAGAGAGCAACTGCATTTCCCAAGGGAAAGAGTACATATATGAAGAGGGATACATTGTCATATATATGTTCAAAAGAATGATCATCATCTTTATCTAACAAAATCAACACTTTAGGTATATATTGTAGAGAGTCTCAGCTGTGTCCACCAAAGCCTAGTCATGTCTTGAGGATTTATGAAATCAGCCTTCCAGAAATTGACTAGAACTTCTTTAACCACCTAGAACAGAAGTCTTCCTAGGACGAAGTGGTAAGGTAAAAAATCTAGCAGAATAAAAAAGAAAACAACACTCATCAAAAGACGCGATTCTAAATACAACATCGTGTATACGGCACCCAGATGTGTCTCTGAGCAAACAGTTGGATTTGTCAGTAAGATCTGAGAAAGCTAACTAAGGACAACATACTCAAGAAATGTGTTACCCCTCTTCAACGAGATAACTAAAAAAAAAAAATTGAAACAGTGAAGATACACTTATATGAATCAAAGAAAGCACTCTGAGAACAAGTGAAAATTAATGTACTTTCTATGAGCAAATTTAAACCTCGGCTGAAATCCAGAAATCATATCCAGAATTGACAGGAAATTAGGGTCCTGCAGTAATAAATGAAGAATTGAAACCAATACAATAAGGAATACAATGACATAGCGACACATATTACCAGCTCAATGAAAATCAGTCAGAAATATTTGTTGGCATTTTTCACCAGTTCTCTAATTTCATTGGTGAAGATTATATTCATATAAGCAGTGATATCCATCCTATTTGATTAGGTTACTGAGTCAACTGGTTAATGTAATAAAAAATTAGAAATAAAAATAAATCAGAAACAAAATACTGAATTTACTGAACTTTTCAGCTTTCACAATTAGAATGTCATAAATGACAATAAGTTAGGCAAAGCTGAACTCTTTTCAGTCAATCACGGATAGGCAAAGAAGCACAGGCAGAAGAAATAGCAACCAATGTACTCATGGCTGAAGCTCCAGCACCTGTTTTTCTATGTGTGTGTGTGTGTGTGTGTGTGTGTGTGTGTGTGTGTGTATGTGTGTATGCTCACAGAAGTATTGGTTTCATAATTCTTTATGTGATTGATCTGCTTATGAGCAATTATCGTCAATCTTAATAACATTTAAAAATACATATCACATAGGCCTGACCTGTGGTGGCGCAGTGGATAAAGCGTCAACCTGGAAATGCTGAGGTCGCCGGTTTGAAACCCTGCGCTTGCCTGGTCAAGGCACATATGGGAGTTGATGCTTCCAGCTCCTCCCCCCTGTCTCTCTCTCTCCCCTCTCTCTGTCTCTCTCTCTCCCTCTCTCTCTCCTCTCTAAAATGAATAAATAAAATTAAAAAAAAAAAGTAACGTCTTAAAAAAAAATACATATCACATATAATATGTAAATGTATAAATGAATTACATTAACAGGTAATATAAAGTTAAAAATTGTATTTGCAATAAATTAATGGGAGATCATTATTTAATATTAATATGAATAATCAGAGTTGTTAACTTATATTTTTGTGTGTATTTTTTCTGTGGGAGGAAGAGAGTCAAAGATGAAAAACTTCCATTTTCATCTTTCTGGTTGTCCCTTGGAGACACGCAAAAGGAAACAATAGAAGCAGAACTTGTACTTACAAAAGAAGAATTTAAAACACTTATTTTATTGTCTGGAAAAGTGATAAGACATCAGGTTATAAGTTAAAACAAAGATACCAAGAACAATCATGTTGTAAAGAATTTCATGGTATGTTGTCTTTTGGCTCTTTTTCCTCTTATTTTTGTTTTATGTGTTTGCATGTGTTTGTTGTATACATGTGTGTGTGTTTTCTGTTTGCACTTTTATCTTGGGGCAACCAGGTAGGATTAGATGTATACAGCATAGCGTGTACAAATACAAAGATCCATTTATAATGTATTTTCTTTCTGCTTGTCACATGCTAAATAAGGATTATTTCTTAGGGATTTTTCTCACCCTAGTTTAATTAGCCTAGTGTCTAAAGGACAAATTTTAAACATAATGTTGAATTTGAAATGTGTAACTCTGCTGAACCTTGTTCTTTTTTTTTCTTTTAGATACTCAAGATCTATGCAATACTTTCATTTGATCTATGGCTTAAAAGTTGCTATTGTAACACTCATTAACTTATTATATGAATGGTTAAAATATACTTCATTTTCTTTTTCTTTTTTTTTTAGACTCAGAATACTAAATCACCTTCAATAAGAAGTATCCCAAATTTTACTCATGTTCAAAGTAAAATAATTAAAAAAATTTTTTTTTATCATTTTGAATTTTTATTGTACTACAATATATTAAATATACAATTTGCCATTAACCATTTTTAAGTGTACAAATCAGTAACATTAATCACATTCACAATGTTGGGCAGTCATCATTACTATTTATTACCTAAATCTTTTTCATTTTCTCAAACAGAAGCTTTGTATTACTCCTATTGCTCCCTTTCCTGTAAATCTCTTATGTACTAAGTGAGAAATAATATTTTAAAAAATATTTAAAGACTTGAAATGTTTTTTATTTTATTTTATTTTATTTTATTTTATTTTTTGTATTTTTCTGAAGCTGGAAACGGGGAGAGACAGACTCCCGCATGCGCCCCACTGGGATCCACCTGGCACGCCCACCAGGGGCGACGCTCTGCCCACCAGGGGACGATGCTCTGCCCCTCTGGAGCGTCGCTCTGTTGCGACCAGAGCCACTCCAGCGCCTGGGGCAGAGGCCAAGGAGCCATCCCCATCGCCTGGGCCATCTTTGCTCCAATGGAGCCTCGGCTGCGGGAGAGGAAGAGAGAGACAGAGAGGAAGGAGAGGGGGAGGGGTGGAGAAGCAGATGGGCGCTTCTCCTGTGTGCCCTGGCCGGGAATCGAACCCGGGACTTCTGCACGCCAGGCCGACGCTCTACCACTGAGCCAACCCGCCAGGGCCAGGACTTGAAATGTTTTATAGCATTTTATTTTTACTATTAACATTATATTGTATTAAAAATTAAAAATATTTTAGAAAATTAATTATACTCAATACAGTTAAAATTTTTTAAAATTAAAACTTCAACTTTTTAGAGTAATTTTAGTGTCACAACAAACTTGAGAGGAAGGTTCAGAGGTTTCTTATATACCCTCTTCCCCAAATGTGCATAGCCTCCCACTATGAACATCCTCATTGGAATGGTGCATTTGTATAATAATAAACTTACATAAGTGCATAATTATCATCCCAAGTTCATAGTGTAAATTCACTCTAGATGTTGTATATCCTATGGGTTTTAACAAATGCATAATAACATGTATCTATCGTTATGGTGTCCTAGGAAGTATTTTTATGTCCTTGGCCAGTTAGCTCATCGGTTAAGACTGTCATCTTGAAAAAACAAGGTTATAGGTTCAATCCCTGGTCAGGGCACACACGAGAATCAACCAATGTATGCATGGTTGAATCGGTCAAAAAAATGAATGCTTCCCTTCCCCTTCCTCTCTCTTCTCTGTCTCTAAAATAAACAAACAAACAAACAAACAAGCCCTGGCCAGATATCTCAGTTGTTGGAGCATCCTCCTGGTGCGTGGAGGTTGACAGTTTGATTCCCTGGTCAGGGCACAGAAAGGAGCAGCTCGGTGTTCCTCTCGCTCCCCCTACCTCTCTCAAAAAAATTTATAATGAAAAATGAAAAAAGAAGTATGTTTATCTTAAAAATCCTCTGTGCCCCACATATTCAACTCATGGTAACCACTGTCATTTTACTATATCCAGAATTTTGCCTTTCCAGAGAGCATAGAGTTGGAATCATCCAGTGTGGAGCATTTTAAGATTGCCTTCTTTCACATAGTAATAGGCATTTAAGGTTCTTCTATGTCTTTTCATGGCTGGATAGCTCATTTTTCTTTACTGCTAGATAATATTCCATTGTTTGAACTGAAGGGCATTTGGCTTGCTTCCAAGTTTTGGCAATTATGAAAAAGTTGTTATGAACAACAATGTGAAAGTTTTTGTGTGAAATACAGTTAAAATTTAAACATAAAATAATCAACCACATGGCTGGGCTTCATTACAGCAAGCAATCGGTTTGAAATACTTGAAAAATCTCTATATGTGTAAGTCTTTATAGTTTTTCTTATTAGTAATTCTTCAAGAAAGATCACTGGCAAATAATCTTGGCTATTTACTTAAAGTTATATAAACTCACTAGATTTCCCAAATACTTATATAGACTTTTAGTTTATTTTACTAACAAAGAAAAACTTGACTAGTAATATTTAGTTAGATTCTCAATTTTCAAGATTACGTGGCTTCAATATTAACACTCTCTTATTTTGTTTCTTTTTTCTAAATTTATCCATTGTTAGAAGTCTCTGATTTAATAAAAACTAATGAAATATGTCAAATATAGTTCAACATTTGAACAACCAGTGACATTATTCCAGTTAGTAGCTCATAACTGGAGAGAGTTGGAAGTTATGAGTACATATATTTTCTCTATTATGATGATTTAGTTCTTATGATGTGACCAGAATAATAAGAAACAATTTTTATTTTTATCTAATACTAGTATTTTTTACAAAATCCATGTGAGGGTTACTAACACATTTTTATTTTTATTATTCCTGATTATAAAACAATACATGCACATTTGAAAAAAATTACAAAGTATGAAAAATTACATGAGGATTATTATATCTATAAAAGACTAACAGATAAAATGGTGCCATGTTTTATTGTTTCATTCTCTTGATTCTCATAGTCACTATTTAAACTTATTTCTCTGTTCAGACAACTCTTAAGGCACATTTTGATCTGCGTAAAATATAAGTCTCACTCTTATTCCGCATGAGTTTTTTAGGTTAATCTCACTTTTTAATTGTCATTTTGACTAAATGCATTAAAATGTTATCTTGAGGTTATTACTGCCTGAAATGGACCTAATAAGATGTATTTATCCCTCAGGTCTAAAACACAGGGAAGATTCAGTTACCATCCCATATAATACCTCTAGAAGGTGATTATTTTTCTGAGGGTGTTTGTTGTTACAAGAATAAAGTTCCCATACTATTAAAGTCATGCAAGGTCTTTCATAATCTAATTCAACATTGACAATACCAGATTTAAGTTCCATAGTTTTCCAATAAGTACTTTTCAATTCAGTCTTCAATTCACTTCCAGGGAATGATTTTATTTTTCAATACTATATCTACATCATAACTTCTCATCTTTTTTTTTTTCATATGATGCAAGAAGGGTGTTGTTTAACCTTGTCAATAGTTATCTCCCTGTCTACAGTAGAGTTGCTTGATACAAAGGAAAAATATGACCTGTCACAGAGATTTCACATCACAAATATCTGTGAAATGAACAAAAGTAGCATAACACTCTTTGAACTATTTCCTGATCTCTCAAAGTGAGGTAGGTTTCAGAGCTCTTTCTCTACTACTGCTTCCTGCAAACCTCTGTTATAGAATTTGTTATATTTTTATCATAACCAGTGTTATTTATTTCCTGTCTTGAATAATATTGTGTTCTTCAGGTCAAGGACTAAAGTGGATAACAAAGCCATGAACTAGTAAGATAAGTAATACTTCAACCATAAAAAAAAAATGGATGCATTCTAGAGATATTAGGTAATTGATTAGTATGACTTGCTGAGCAATTAGATGTAGAGAAAAGATTTAGGAATTTCCATGGTTTTTGAACTTCAGTAACTATTGGTGAAGGTAAATTGGGCAAGACAACCATATTTGCACTGATAAAAACAATCAATTAAATCAGGAGCAACAATGGATTCAAAATGTTTATTAGGTGTTGAATAATAAATATTAAATATTAAATAATGAATATTAGAGTTTAAAATTCAGCAGAAAAATCTAGACTAAAATTAAATATTCATTCAAAATGCAGCTGATAGCTGATACCATGAAATTAAAAAAGGTTACTCAGGAAGCAGATAGTATAAAATCAGGGTTACAGAAGATCCTTGCATATTTCACTATTTATTTATTTATTATTTATTTATGTATGTATTTTTCTGAAGTGAGAACCAAGGTGGCAGAGAGATAGACTCCTGCATACACCCAACCAGGATCCACATGACAAGCCGACTAGGTGGTGATGCTCTGCCCATCTGGGGCGTTGCTCCTTTGCAACCAGAACCATTTTTTTAGCACCTCAGCTAGAGGCCATAGAGCCATCCTCGGCCTCCAGGCCAACTTTGCTCCAATGGAGACTTGGCTGCAGGAGGGGAAGAGAGAGACAGAGAGAAAGGAGAGGGGGATGGGCACATCTCCTGTGTGCCCTGGCCCAGACTCGAACTAAGAAATTCCACACACTAGGCCAATGCTCTACCACTGAGCCATCCAGCCAGGGCTATTTCACTATTTAAAGGAGAGAAAATGATGACTCATGGAAGGTGGCATCATTATATATAAGTATTAACAAATTCTGAAACATATTGATGAGAATTGATTTTATCTTTGTAAAAGGTTAGTCTAAAATAGGTGCAATTTCAATTCTGTCTGGTGGCTTTTGGTCCTGCTAAGCTTTCCTGGTAGAGGTATAGCCCTTCTCTCTTTCTCCAAAGCCATTATTGTCGAAATGAAAAGATTCACTATGTAACATATTAGCTATTCAAGGTCTTTTTATAATGAATAAAAGGAAAAAAAATATTGTTTTAGTCCCTGTCTCTAAGCAGAATTTTATAAATTTCCAACATGAGAGTTTATTTTTGGGCACTGAGATATAGTTGCAGTTTTCAAAGCTTCAAGTTTCTGAAATTTCCACTTTTTTTCCTACTTGGAAGTGTTCAATTCTCCTTGAAATCATCTTCATCTTTTAAGGTTTTAATAAATCCTCAATTACGTCTAGCACACATTATCTACATTTCGTTTTCAACCTCTTCCCCTAGATCAAGATTTACTCCTTACTATGTTATGATAAAGAGCACATTAATAATCATTTCACCATCGCATAAACTGGATCACTTTTCTTCCAAATTTAATAGCAGTTTTCTTGTAACTAACTTCAAGACCCTTAAGCCAATAACACATACTTTAGATTTTTGTTTTTGAGCAACCCTATATCTGTGTTATAACTGCTAAATCAGTCATTTCATGGCCACTGATACTGTGCTTTTAACAAAAGTCTCAAAAATTTCAGGGACTTATATCAACAATACCTCAAATTAAGGACAACAAATCTTTTGTGTAAGTGAAGTGGCTTCTTTTTGCTCTAAACAAAACTGAAGGAGAAACAAATTAAAATACTAGTTGAAAAGTTATTAAAGATGTTGTTTAATGACAAATCACTATATACTTAGTGAAAACCTTCAAAAAGAGTTTATAGAAGTAATTTTAAGAGCCAAACCTTCCTCTAGATAGATACTTGAATTCAGAGAGAGGACAAAGCCAGTTCAGACCCACAAAGCAACTGTGCTAAGGGGCTGTGCACAACTGGTGCCTGCACTTTGAGCTCCCCTCCTAAAACTGTCTGCCTGTATGTACTCCAATGCCCTGAAACATCAATCAGGAACTTCATTTTTTATTGGAGGATTGTTAGCAATTTACCTTGGAGGACATTGAAAATCTTGCTTTATTGAGAACCAGTGATTACCTTTCTGGCCTCCTTTTGTCTGCCATTTTACATTTTAAAGTAGATTAATAACACTAAAATTTTAAGGCTTTTACAAAATACTGTGGTTTGTGGACACAAATGAAAAACTTAAATACATATTTTGTCTTCTTTCCATTTTGCTTGCATTTCTACACTGAACTTGAATCAAGATAAATTTGCCTTTACATGTGACATTGTAAATCTAGCTAGTTTCTTAATGAGGTAATCTGATAGGAAGAAAAAAGTGCTTTAGTAAAAGTCATCTGAAATTATTGTCATACAATAAATATGTTAGTGATTATTTGTATGTAATATATGCTAGGCAGTTACAAACATCTAAATACCATTTTTGAGAGACGTTTACAAATCATTTAACAAAGACATTTTACTTTTTCAGTCACTTAACTTTTTATTGCTACCTATCATCAGCAATCTTCTTTACACTCACAATAGTCTCATGAGATGTAAGGGCAATTAGTTGTACCACATTATATTATATTGGTCACAAAGCTGAAGAACAATGAAGAACCATAGTTGATCCAAGGCCATACAGCTACTTGAAAGATGGACTGTTATTACTTTGTTCTTCAGGAAACTGAGCTTTCCTTTAAATAATGTTATTATTTGTAAGTTAGAAATACAACTGAAAAATGAAATATGTTTAACATGTATATACATCTATCACCTAAAAATCTGACAATGTTTAAAATCACTCCACTTTATTTTAAATTGGGATTTCTTTGAAAACAAAAATTTGGGGACCCTGGCTGGTTGCCTCAGTGAATAGAATGTGAGCTCAGTGTGCTGACGTCCAAATTTCATTCCAGGTCAGGACCCACATGAGACGCGACCTCTGCTTTGTCCTCCACTCTCTTCCCCTTCCCTCTCACTTCCCCTCTCACATCCAGTGGCTCCATAGGTTTGAGCTTGGGCCCTGGGGACAGAGGACAGCTCAGTTGGTCTGAGTGTCAGCCCCAGATGGAAGTGGTTGGGTGGATTCCAGTCGGGATGCATGTGGGAGTCTCTATCTCTATCTTATTTAAAAAAACAAAAATAAAAATAAAAATTTTTAGGAAAACTTTCTTTCATAATTAAAATAGAATAATTGAGGAGAGTCTAAGATATTATTAAATGATTAATATGACCTTTTTAATATTAAAGTTTTTCAATTTTACAGCCTCTAAAATAACCCAGAGTGATCCTGAACTCATGGTATTCATGCCCCTGTGTAGTCCTCTCACAATGGGTAAGGATCACCTATGTGACCAATATACTATTGAAGAAATGATGAAATGTGACTTTAAAGTATAGATTATAGAAAACATTCCAATCTATGTTTCACTTGTAGATTATTTGTTCTGGGAAAAGCCAAATGCCTTGTGGTTAGAACACTCAAGTTATAACTATGGCGAGGGCCACATGGCAAACAACTGAAGCCTTCTCTCTGTAGCCAAAACTGAAACCTCCTTTCAAAAGTGAGTGAATCACCTTGGAAGGGAATCCTCTTGCTCAAGTCAAACCTTCAAATAACTACGGACTAAACCTACATCTTCACTGCAGTCTCATGAGAGACCTGGAGTCTGACTAAGCTGTTCTTGAATTTCTGATCCACAGAAACTGTGAGATAAATAAATGCTTGTTGTTTTAAGCTGCTATATTTTCAGTTAATTAGTAATGTAGCAATAGATAAATACAGATAATTCTACTATTCCCCAAACTGCTCAAATTTCACTATATAGGCACTCCTCCAATTACTGTCATAACAGGAAGGATGTTATTTAAGTTTGGAAAAGCAGCAGATCAGACAAACTGGATGTAACTAGGAAATGGAGTACTGTAAGATCTGGTTTTAAAGAGCAAACCAGATGAAACATGGAGTAAGAAAGAAGCAATTCCAAATGAAATATATGCAACCACAAAAGTGTGAGAATGTATGATCCTTATAGGAAATTTGAAGAACTTCATTTAAGTTGACAAAGCTTGGCCCTGGCTGGTGGCTCGGTGGATAGAGCATTACACCGGCATATGGACATCCCAGGGTTGGTTCCAGTCAGGGCACACAGGAGAAATGACCACCTCTTTCTCCCCTTCCTTCTCTACCTTCTCTCCCTCTTCCCCTTCTGCAGCCAGTGGCTTGATAGGTTCAAACATGGCCCTAGGCACTGAGGATGAGTCTGTTGGAGCTCATCAGCTTCAGGCACTAAAAATAGTTTGGTACTCAAGCATTGGCCCAAGATGGGGTTGCCAAATGGATCCTAGTAGGGGCACATGCAGCCTCACTATCTCCCCTCCTTTCACCTAAAAAAATGTTAAGAAAGCTTCTGTTTCTGGTGTTGATGAACTTGGAGAGGTAAGGAAAAGAATAATAATAAAAGGCTTCCTTGTGTGGAAGCCAAACTGAGGAATTAGAATTTTAACCTACAAGTCTGATCAATCATTGAATTCTTCTAAGTAGGCGAATGAATAAATGTAAAAAAATGAAAACCAATGAGGAGATAATTACAGTAATTCCAGCAATAAATGATGACGGTGAATTTAAACAAGGAGCATTCTACTTCTCCTTTCCTCTCTGACCACATTTGACCACATTGTTTTGCCTTTTCAGATTGATACTGTAGACATGGACAAAGGTTCACTTTATAAATGTTTTAGTATTCCTGTTACTGTCTGAGGCAGGCTAGCCAAAAATGCTGTAATACATATTTTTATCCATCTATTATCTTCTGCTTTTAAGAAGTAGCATCTTTTATAGTAGCACTAGTGAACAGGCTGTTAATTCCTGTAACATTATTTCTGGGAATTGCCAGTAAAATTATTATCACTCAGGTTATTTGTTCAAATGTGATCACAACTTGTTCACCATTTCTATATATTGGGGAATTAAAAAAAATTGAGGGATATGGATATTAATTCACAGCAATGGAGTATAGAATATATTTGAAAGATGCTCAGATTAATATGTATATCATTTAAAATCTTAATGTTAAAAACACTTTTTAACTGGTACTTTGAACAGTTTTCAGAATGCTGACCTAGAAATAAGCTCCTAAAAATTATTTACTATGGATTTCTAACAGAATTAAAACTCCTTTTTTCTGTACTTGCTGTCAATTTCTTGTCAGATCCAATTCAAAAATCTGATCCTGATCAATTATGACTTAAATGAGGCACCTAAGTTCTACCCTATACTAAATTCTTCTCTGTACAAAGTGGGTTTTTAAAACACACACACAACAGTAGACATTTTAAAGTGATAAAAGTAGATGAAAATTATTCTATTACTAATTAAAATCCAATTATGTCTTTACAGAGGCTTATACAAATGTGTCTACCTATAATGGTGAATTTGCTATTGTTCTGTTTTGCCATAAATAATTGCATAAACCTTCCTTATTTATGTCTTAAGTAATTTAATAAAGAAAGTACTTTTAGCATTACACTGTGTGGATTGAAAAGTGCTTTCAAGAGACATGATTCTATTAAATAAATTATAAATTGTCACTTTCCAAAATTGCCATAAGCATATAAGCAATCAAGTCTTCTACACTTCTACAGCCCATTTTTGACTAATATATATATTGTGCAAAAATCATGATATAATATGCTGGCGATTCCGTAGTCAAGAACTTAAAATAATTATAGCTTTCCTTCTTTTCAAACAATATTTTATTGGAAATGTTTTTGCATATATAGTTATTTTTTGTGTGTGACAGAGACAGAGAGAGAGAGACAGATAGGGACGATAGACAGGAAGGAGAGAGATGAGAAGCATCAATTCTTTGCTGCGACTCTTTAGTCTCCTTAGTTGTTCATTGATTGCTTTCTCATAGGTGCCTTGACTGGAGGTCAAGCAGAGTGAGTGACCCCTTGTTCAAGCCAGCAACCTTGGGCTCAAGCCAGCTATCTTGGGCTTCAAGCCAGCAACCTTTGGGCTCAATGCAGTGACCCTACGCTCAAGCTGGTGAGCCTGTGCTCAAGTCCACGATTTGGGGTTTTGAACTTGAATCCGGGTCCTCCATGTTCTTGTCCAATGCGCTCCACTGCCCCACTGCCTGGTCAGGCTATACTTAATTTTTTTGAGAGTATTTTATTAGAGAAAAACCTCAAAGAAGAAATTACTGATCCAAAAGTTATATACTTTACTAAAATAAACTTTACACCATTTTTTCTGATTATAAAGAAAATTACAAGGTTATTTTAGACAAATAAAACTTCCCTAAAATATAAATATAAATATAAAATTATCTCAAATAATAAGCAGAGTTAGTCACTGTAAAAAATTTTAGCATAGATTTTTTTAAGTCATATTTATCTCTCTCTCCAGAAGTGTATATTGGGAATATCTATCATATTCATAAATATTTTTGTATTCTGCCTTTTTCATTTAACATTTTAGCACGAGCTTTTCCTTGGGTCATTAGAAACATTTCAAATACAATTTATAATATCTCTATACTAACCCACTGAAAGAATTATACTATATTTTTATTATTTTTAACTAGAGGACCATAATTGAGATTTAGTTTTCAAAATTTTGATCATATAAATATAGTTGTGATGACTATATTTTGTGAACATTTTCTTAAATCTAATTTAAAAGATAATTTACCAGGTCAAAATGTGGTATCTTTTTTATACTGTTAACGTACTCTTTATAAATGATGTACTCATTTACACACCCATTTTTAGTATACAAGAACATGAGAGTAAATATTTAGTTCATTGGCACTTTTTCAAAGTAAATGACATTTAAATCATTACCAACATAATTTATCAAAAATGATTTCTCATGGTTTTACTTGCTTGTTTTGAACCGGTGTTCAAATGCATACCAGCTATTTTCTTGTCAATATCTATTTTGGGATTTTGTAAGTTTTATGAACAAGACTTATAAATTAAACATGCCAACACTGCAAATATGTTACAGATATTTTCTCAGTTTTTATCTTAGCAATAATTTATATACTTATCATTTATGTCTATTTTTGGTAAAATTTTTTACTAAATGAAATTAGAAAGAGGTTCACGGAAAACAGAAAATATTTGTAGATGGATCGGGGCCCTGAGATGATCTTTAGATAAATTGCTTCAGGACGGAAGCGCCACTGACTAAGCGCTATCCCCAGTCAATGGTAGTGAGGGGTTAACTGAGTGAGCATTCACACTAAACTAAAATGCCTCCTTCTTGGTCATTCCCCCCTCTACTTTTTTAATATTATTTTTTAAACTTTTTCTTTTTTAAGTAAATTGAAATTATAGATTTTGAAATTTATCAAATGCCTCTTTCTTCCTTCCTTCCTTCCTTCCTTCCTTCCTTCCTTCCTTCCTTCCTTCCTTCCTTCCTTCCTTTCTTTCTTTCTTTCTTTCTTTCTTTCTTTCTATCTTTCTTGTTTTTTATTATTATTATTATTTCTGTGGGAGAAACATTGAGCTGTTCCTATATGTGCCCTGACCAGAGATTGAACTAGTGACCTTTGCACTTTGAGATGATGCTCCAACCAACCAAGCTATCTGGCCAGGTCTTAATTTTTATTTATTGATTGACCTTTAGAGAGACAGACACAGGAAGGGGGAAAGGAAGCTTGCATTTGTTCCACTCAGTTGTGCGCTCATTGGTTGCTTCCCGTGTGTGCCCTTGTTGATTCCCGTGTGTGCCCTGACCAGAGACTGAACCTGCAACCTAGTCATTTTGGACAATGTTAACCAACTGAGCTAACCAGCCAGGGCCTCAGATGCATTTAAAAAAAATTTTTTTTTAGATTTTATTTATTCATTTTTATTAGAGACAGAGAGAGAGAGAGAGAGAGAGAGAGAGAGAGGAAAAAGAGAGAGAGAGAACAGGGAGAGGAGCAGAAAGCATCCACTCTCATATGTTCCTACACCAAGCAAGTCCAGGGTTTCAAATCGGCAACCTCAGCATTCCAGGTTGACACTTTATCCACTACACCACCACAGGTCAGGCTCAAATGCATTTTTGACACTTCAGTAGATGTTGTGAACCAGCATGACAAATAATTTTGTGGGTCTCGGGTGGGAATGGTGGAGGATTAGAAAATAAACATAAAAAGAAAAAGGATAGGAGCAGGAGGTCTTATGGTGGCTGATGGTCTACCAAAAGTGCTTCCACTCCCCAAAGCTTTATTTTTATAGTGTAAAGCAAAGTTATTGGCAAATCAAAGAGATCTCTGATACATAGTCACATTTCTGAGGTAAACCAAGGATTTCCCAAGTGCAGAAAACCCCCACCATGCATAATATCTTAACTACACACAAAAAAAGGGTAAAAGAAAACTGCCTCCTGTCTCTCCAAAGGACACGGGGCATAGGATGAGTAAAAACAATCCAGCATCACAGCTAGCATGGAGCTGTGGGGAAGGGCATGCAAATTGCCTTTACCAACTACAACAATCAGTCAGAGGTTGTGGGGAAGAGCTTAGCCTTTAGCAACTTTATCAGGCAAGTTAGGTGGGGGGATGGGCAGCAAGGACCCTGTCAGTTTACTGCCAATCCCCCACACCTCTGTTCCTCACAAATCTAAACCTCAAGGACCCTGTCAGCTTATAGTCTCCAACAAGTAGACCATATGTTTTTCTACCTTTGACATACCAGCATGTTGATTCTAGTAATATATCTTTTGGAATAAAATTAAACTCCTCAAATAAATTTTATGTTATTATAACTTGTATTTTTGGGCTGCATTTGCTTATATATAGTTTATTTAGAATATTTATAAAATGAGTGAGATTCATCTGTTTTCTTTTGCATACTTTTTGCATACATAGTAACTTTATAAAATTGATTAGAAACTTTATAGCTTTTGCTTTCTCTGAAGTTCAAATAAGTAAGAATTATCACATTTATAAAAATTTAGTTGAAATTTTACATAAAACTCATGTAACCAGAATATTCTGATTCCTTATTTTAAAACCTTTTGATACTTTTCATGAGTAATAATTGTTTTTATGCTTTATAGTAGTTTTAAAATACATTTCTAAATTCATTGCTCAATATAAAGTAATCTATTTTACTATGGTTTAAAATATTTTAGCATAAATTTGTCCAAGTAACATATAACAGTTTTTAATAGTTTTTCTTATTTTTTATTTTTATACCTTTTCTGTTTCCCTTATCTAACTATAACTTTACCATTTTCATATAAGTTGTTACTCTGGGATATATTTTAATATTATAATTAATCTCAACATTTATTATTATGGTTCTTTCACTCCCTGTTCTTTAACTTGCTTTGCTATTTTTTCTTAAGTTGGTTTTAAATGACATATTTATTTGTACATTTGGTCTTTAAACATTATAATGCTTTTAAGGTAATTATTTACTAATAAACATAACTTGGCCATAACTTACACGAGTAAAATATTATTCAAAATATTTAATATTATCCAACATATTAAATATAATTATTTTATGAATGCTTTACTTAAAGTTTTTCTTTCTTTTTTTCTTAAGTGAGTGCAGGGGAGATAGTGAGAACAGACTCCTGCATGTGCTTCAGCCAGGATCCACTTGAGAACTCCCTTTTTGGGCCAATGCTCAAATCAACTGAGCTATTTTTAGTGCCTGAGGTAGAGACTCAGAGAAGCCGACCCATCTTTAGTGCACGGGTTGACACTTGAACCAATCAAGCCACTGGCTGCGGGACGAGAAGAGGGAAAGAAGGGGATGAGGGAGGGAGAGAGAGGCAGATGGTTGCTTCTCTTGTGTGCCTTGATCAGGAATTGCACCTGGGACATCCATACGCAAGGCTGTCACTCTATCCACTGAACCACTGGCCAGGGTCAAGTTTTTATTTCTTTAGTCAACTTTATTTTAAGATAAGAATTTAATTTTCTTTAGTGTAGTTAAAATACACAGAAAACACTCTGTCTTGGATAGTCATCACTAATTTTATTTTCTTTAGTGTGTATTTACTAGTTCCTACTTTTTTTAGGGTAATGCTGGCTACTATAATAAATAAATGTTAAAATTTCATGGTATTGCTCAAAACTTTTTTCTATCTCAGATTACTAGTTCACTGTGGATGTTATGATTAATGGTTAACTTTTCTCCACATTATGATTGAAGAACATAGTTTATGCCTCATTTCTTTTCTTTAATTTTTTTAATGGCTAGGACTTCAGAATTATTCTTTTATCTTTTAGTTCTAATGTTACATTAATATATTTCTTACATATGTTCTATTCTTGTGTATTTTATCTTCTTAATTTCAATATGGTTTTATTTTCTTAAATTATTAATTCATTTTTTCCATAAAATATTTTTCTGTATTGTAAAGAAATACTACCACCAAAAACCTGTAGCAAGGATATTATTAAATTTTTTTTTTCATATGCAAGCTTAAGATTGCCTAAATTAAAGACCACCTAAATTAAAGCTCCCTGAGTAAATCTAATCCATCTTGCTACTTCAGAACAATTGTTCTAGAAGGATCCTAATGCTCTGCTCCACCACTTCTCTTCCCCACTTTTAGGAGACAGAGGTTGTATGGATCAGTTTAAGATGGAACAAACTAGTGAGTTACAATTGCTTAGGGTTGGAGTTTAATGTCAAAAGAAAGAAGAGTTAATTTCTTGTATCCTTATGTGGTGCAGTCTGAATTCTCTAAGTTTCTTTCTTTGAATTCTTACCATGCTTTGAAATTGACTCTGATTTCTCTATAACAGGAGTAGTCAACCTTTTTAAACCTACCACCCACTTTTGTATCTGTTAGTAGTAAAATTTTCTAACTGCCCACTGGTTCCACAGTAATAGTGATTTATAAAGTAGGGAAGTAACTTTACTTTATAAAATTTATAAAGCAGAGTTACAGCAAGTTAAAGCATATAATAATAATTACTTACCAAGTACTTTATGTCAGATTTTTTGCTAAGTTTGGCAGAATAAATGTTTATAAAACAACTTACTCTAGTTAAATCTATCTTTTTATTTATACTTGGTTGCTCCACTACCACCCATCATGAAAGCTGGAACGCCCGCTAGTGGGTGGTAGGGACCAGGTTGACTACCACTGCTCTATAAGATACACTTCCTTGGATAACCTTATTTGGCTGTGCCTCAATAGGGTGTTAAGACTGCCTTTAATGTTGGAGGGATTCTGATTCCCAGGCCAAATCGTAATGAGAATGGGTTTCAGAATAAAAGAGTAAATGAGGCATTTTACTTAGACTGGCCCATCATCATGATTCACATCTGGACCACAACTGTTCGCAGGGCCATGTTCTTTCAAAGGGATTTAAAATTCATTCTAACACACAGCGTTTGCCTGATCTCTCCATTTATATTAGTAAGGATTTTCCAAAATAACATTCCTAACTGGGTATCTATCTACTTATCTATCTAATCTAATCACCGTTCTATCAAGAAATTCCTTACAAGCCATTGGCTCATGTGATTGTGGAGGCATGATAAATCCAAAATCAGATGGGACAGGCCAGCAGGCTAGAGACGTGGGGAGGAGTGGCAGTTAAAGTTGAAAAGAAGCAGTTCAAGTCTGCTTCCTGTGACAGAGTTTCTTCTTGCTCAGGAAAGGTCAAACTTTGTTCTACTAAGGTCTTCAACTGATCGAGGTAATCAGCTTCACTGGAGTCCACTGATTTCAATGTTAAGCTTATCCAATCACCTCTTGCAGAAACATCCAAGATAATTTTTGACCTAATATCTAGGCACCCAGGTCCAGCCTAACTGTGACACATAAAATTAACCAACCCATCTTCCTGTCATGAGTATATGTCCCACCAATACAAACTGGAAGGACTATATTTTGGTGCTCTTCATGACTATACCCATCACAGACAATGCACAAATCAGACAGTTTCTAATAGTGTCTAAAGCAGGGGTCCCCAAACTACGGCCTGTGGGTTTCATGAGATCCCCTGAGGCCATTTATCTGGCCCTCGCCGCACTTCCAGAAGGGGCACCTCTTTCATTGGTGGTCAATGAGAGGAGCATAGTTCCCATTGAAATACTGGTCAGTTTGTTGATTTAAATTTACTTGTTCTTTATTTTAAATATTGTATTTGTTCCCATTTTGTCTTTTTACTTTAAAATAAGATATGTGCAGTGTGCATAGAGATTTGTTCATAGTTCTTTTTATAGTTCAGCCCTCCAACGGTCTGAGGGACAGTGAACTGGCCCCCTGTGTAAAAAGTTTGGGGACCCCTGGTCTGAAGTATTCTTCTGCTTCCTGCTATACATGTTTGTTTCTCAAAAGTATGTCTTTTTCTACAGTTGGAACAGTCTGTTTATTCTACCTCTTTCAGTTGGAGTCTTCACAGGCCCCTTACAAGGCTGACTTTCCCTGATCTTGTTTACTTATTTTATGCTCCTTTGTTGTCAAAATAGTGTTAATGAAATTCTTTTTGGCCCTCTCATTCTCTACTTGGATGTGCAATAAAGCCACTTCCAAGTATTTAATATCAAGGACTAGTCCTTGTCAGTTTAGTGATCCAAGAGAGGGCAAGCGCTGGGATACAGGGTCCCACACTAACGAGATATATTTATGCTAGCATTACTTCTTCTAGTAGTGGAAGTGCTGTTGTGAATTACACATATTCTTAACCATCTTTTCTTTTTTCTTTTTTTTTTTTTTGTATTTTTCTGAAGCTGGAAACCAGGAGGCAGTCAGACAGACTCCCGCATGCGCCCGACTAGGATCCACCAGGCATGCCCACCAGGGGGCGATGCTCTGCCCATCTGGGGCGTCGCTCTGCTGCAACCAAAGCCATTCTAGCGCCTGAGGCAGAGGCCACAGAACCATCCTCAGTGCCTGGGCCAACCCTGCTCCAATGGAGCCTTGGCTGCGGGAGGGGAAGAGAGAGACAGAGAGGAAGGAGAGGGGGAGGGGTGGAGAAGCAGATAAGCACTTCTCCTGTGTGCCCTGGCCAGGAATCAAACCCTGGGACTCCTGCACGCCAGGCCGATGCTCTACCACTGAGCCATCCAGCCAGGGCCCTTAACCATCTTTTTTTTTAACTGCAAGCTTTTCTATTGAAGCTACCATTTTTGTTGTTGCTTGTTTCAGGTGCCACTTCTTGCTATATGATGGAAGTTACGGTGACCTCACACAAGAGCCCCATCACCCAGTGATTTTAATCCACATTGTGTTTGACACTGATTTTGGGATTCCTCCTGAAACATTTTCCAGTGTTTTTCTTACTGGGAAATTAATTCCAAATGGAGCCTCTTTGTCCCGTGACTGTCCCAATTTCACTTGGTAACTGTCACTTACCTCACAAAGTTGTAAAAAGGGGCTGATGGGATCCGCTACACTTTTACCCTAAAATCGCCTTATAGAGTTCCATGTAAAAACTATAAAATAATACATTTGTTAAGTATATAAGCAATTTTTAGTTCTTGTTAAAAAAATAACTGATCTTATTTTTGGGCACTTGTTTCAGCACAGTGCAGTCCTCCTTTGGATTTTTTTTTCTTATTCCCCTGAGAGTTATGTCTATTTCTGATTCTGTTCCCCAAGTCCTCTGTGAGAATAGAAAGGCAATGAACTCATTTGATTTTTGTTTTAGCAATGCCTGTCTCTTCAGTCAGTAAATTGCTCTGGCCATCTGTAAGAAACTCCACTCTCTCTGTCACTGACCTTTTGTTCTTGCTATGCTTGAAAAATGTCTTATTATTTGCCTTAACATCTTCTACAATCTTTTTTCCATTTGCCACTTTTTCTTTTCTGATTATATTTTTCTTTTACACTCAAGCTCTAAAATCATTTATGTGTTCCTATGTGTTGCATGAGCTTTTCTTTCCCTCAAATGCCTTTTTGCATTGGGTGTTGGGGGTGCATGAATTGCCATGCCTTTATGAATTGATGCAGTATATTTTATGTAAAAACTTAATCAAATTTAGTTCTTCCTTATTTCTGCCTTAATTTTCAAGGTGGGGTAGCGAAAATAATATTGACTTCACCAGTCATTAAACAAATTTGTACTAAATATCTATTGTGCTTTAATGCTTGTGATTATTCCTAATGAAGGTCAACTTAAGAAAAAGTTTATACTTTTTCTAGTTCTTAATATAATGTGTTCACATTTCCTTCTTTTGATTTGTTTTGTTTTGTTTTTTTTCTAACCTTCTGTTTGAGTCTTGTGGGCTGCAAAAGAATGTAGGACTATTGCAAAATCTGATGGAAAAGTTTTCATTGTAGCTCCACAGGGCAAAGGTCTCTATGTGGAACTCTATTCCCTTTACTATATATTGTTGTCTAGAACAATAAATGGCATGGTTTCTTAAAACATACAGATATTTTTCAGTATTCTCTGTTTTTGCAAGGAGTGTTTCTTCAGTCAAAAAGGTGTTATAATAACCATCTCCATGGCCACACATGGGTCTTTTGTACAGTGTGTGAACCCCCCCCCCCGGCCCCGCCCCCAAGCTTCACAGGCCTGGAAGGCTCAGGTTCTCTGCTGCCTTCAAGGTCAGGTGAACAAGCTTCAGTTACTATGAGGTATATGAACTCCAATGTTTATAATGTTTAAAAATGTTTATATATGTTGACTGTATTTTCCATCGAGGTAATAATTTTCACCAAGCTGCTTTTTATAGAATAGTTTCTTCTTTCTAATCAAAGCATCCTATTAATTATGTTGTATTCTCTCATGATGTTCTTTGAGACAATAATGAAAAATAATGAGTAACGTAGTTGTACATTCTTAACATCAGTCTTTTATTTCCATTACTTACAGATTTTTAGATATTGGTTCTCCGACGATATTGCTTATTAAGAGTTCAGCGTAATTTGCTTTCTAGTTATACATGAGTAAACTGCCAGACCTGACTGTTGTGCTGCTTACTACAGTGATCTGGCTTGCTCCTGTTAAGCACGAACAAGGCAGCCCCAGCTAATTGGGCAATTAAAATTAAGGAACATGCAGCACAAAGAGATTCTCCACATTCAACTCAACTCAGCATAAAATATTGTTAATTCAACATTAAAATGAACTTTTACCTTAAACAGTTACTAGGCTTTGTATTGATCCTTGCTGGATCTAAGGCTAATAGTTTTTATCTTGCAAAAATTGTTTAAATTAGATGTACCAACATTAAATATTAAATTTTGGTTGCTTTTACTGCCACTAAACTGTCTAACTTTTGAGTGCACCTTGACCAGCTTTTGTAATAGGAATATAGAAAATGTCAAAATCCAAAACAGATCACAGCCAGTGGTGGGTAGTATAAAGTTTGACTAATTCTCCAGTAGTGTAATGGTAATGCTTCTATAATTTCAAAGGAGCATTTTTAGGAACAATGCAGTCTAAATTATGTTACATTATTTGTATCATTCTGCATATTTTAAATAATTTACATATAACTGTATAGCCACAAGGGGGATATACATTGTCTGAATATAATTTTCCAATGCTGTCACTTTAAAAAAACACTTTCTTTAATACCTTTGAAACATTATGTAACCTGTTTTTTAATCTTTGATTAAATTCCTTGATTGAGATTATACTATTTATTGTTATACTTTTAACAATAATTAATAACTTACCTCAATCATTTCTGCCTGAGAAAATTAGCATTTGTAAGTTTCTTTTATATCTTATTTAGTTGTACTCTCCTACATACCTGCTTTGTTCTTCCAGCTAGAAAATTTACATTTAGTGCCTCAGGTCTGTTATCTGAGGTCAGAGATTTGTTCCAGTTGGAGCAATTCTGCATATCTCCTTTCCTGGCAATGTGTACATTGAAGTCTCCATGAGAAATTATTTTGACAGTCTGTAGACAATGCCTTCGGTTTCCAGTCGTCATTTAATTTAAAGTGATTGTGGTCTGGATTACAGTTGGCATTGTGTGTTCCTGCATTTTGGTACAATTCCATGTTCAAAAGATCTTAGCCATTGGATCAGGGCATTGCTTTGCTTAGGGCAGGGGTCCCCAAACTATGGCCCGCGGGCAGCATGCGGCCCCCTGAGGCCATTTATCCAGCCCCGCCGCACTTCTGGAAGGGGCACCTCTTTCATTGGTGGTCAATGAGAGGAGCATAGTTCCCATTGAAATATTGGTCAGTTTGTTGTTTTAAATTTACAGGTTCTTTATTTTAAATATTGTATTTGTTCCCATTTTGTCTTTTTACTTTAAAATAAGATATGTGCAGTATACATAAGGATTTGTTCATAGTTTTTTTTTATAGTCCAGCCCTCCAATGGTCTGAGGGACAGTGAACTGGCCCCCTGTGTAAAAAGTTTGGGGACCCCTGGCTTAGGGCTTTGAAGGCAATGTAGATGATAAATTGAGGACAGGGAAGAAAGAAAGACTCATTAGCATTGAAGTTTGCCTTTTCTATTTTTGTATTTTCCTAAATATAAAGATGATGGCTGAATTGTTGAAAGACTAGCAATTACAATCAGTATTTGAGTTCACATCATTTGCTTTCTGTACCACTCCATAATCCTATTTTTCTGAGTGTATATATAACACTTCCTGGCTTTCTTTACTATTTGCAGCCATTTTATTGGTATTGTTGATCTTTTTCATTGGCGTGATAGATTATCTGATCCATTAGCTAATAGCAATGCAGAAAGATATTATTTCAGGAAATAAGCAGTCACATATATTTTATATGGAAGCATGGAAAGGATGCAGAATATGCTAAATTATTGATTACCTGAGAAATTCATACATATCATAAATTTTGTACAATTGCAGAGTTAGTGAAATTGAATATGACTTTTTAGGTTCCCAAAGCATATATATAATAGGCCTGAAGAATACATGTGGTAACCTGAACCAAAAAATTAATAAATTCAATCTTAAACTCTTTTATAAATGTATATCTGAAATTTGATTCTAAAATTTCCACATTAACATTGTATTATTCAGTGATAGTCAAAGTTTGGAACTAAATCTTGTTTTTCACAGATATTTTAGGAAGACGATAGAGACTGACATCAAAAGACCAAGCTAATAGTCTACCATGTGAGAGCTTTACTGTAGCTTCACTAATGTCACTTCCTATTACGTGTTTATTTTTGTTAAGGTGTTCTCTAGCTTCAAAGAAGAATAGCAACAAAATGTCTAGAGAAAGAACTATAGAAAAGCAAAGATATTTTGGTCAACACTCTTCGATACTTATTTTTATTTATGAAGGAATAAAGTTTTAATGTTGGAATATAAGGACAAAAAATTAGAATAACACACAATACAATTTGCAGATGATGTACTATAGAATTGTACACCTGAAACCTATATAACTTTATTAACCAATGTCACCCCAGCAAATTCCCCAATAACAACAAAACAACACATTGTACACCTGAAACTTAAAAGAAATCAGAATGAGGGAATAAATTTCAGGGTCAGGAAGAACATTCCTTGTGTTTTATGAATCATTCACTTATCCATCCATTTATTTATTTATTTATATCAACAAATATTCACTCAGCACCAACCATATGCCACAGAATGAAATGATCAATTTTCTATACATGTTACTTCTGCTTCTTACATAGACTTCAGAGCATGGTCTTAAAGTGAAGCAATGTACAATTGTGTATTTAACTCAATATTTTTTTTCCTTTTTTAAATTTTATTTATTCATTATAGAGAGGAGAGAGAGAGAGAGAGAGAGAGAGAGAGAAGGGGAGAGGAGCAGGAAGCATCAACTCCCATATGTGCCTTGACCAGGTAAGCCCAGGGTTTTGAACCAGCAACCTCAGCATTTCCAGGTTGATGCTTTATCCACTGTGCCACCACAGGTCAGGCTAACTCAACATTTTTAATGCTAAGAAATGGTCAGCAGCAACAGAGTTGGAAAAACTTACTCTCTATGTGTAGTATGGCAATGGACCCATAGCATTACATATCTGAGTGAGCTTAGAAATGCAGAGTCCCAAGATTCACCTCAGAGGGTTATATCATAATTTGCATTTTAACAAGATCTGCAGGCAATTTGTAATTCAGAGTCAAATTTGAGAAGCACTTGGCTAAAATACCCTTTAGCTTGCCTTTAGCCAAACACTATCATGACTCAACAATGCCAGTGGGTGGCCTAAGTGCACAAATGTTGCAAAAAGTGGTGACATGGAAACAGAAGAAGATATGAAGTCATAAATTACAGCCTCACAATTTGGAGCTGTAAATCCTATGATATGAGCATGAATTTCTTAAGAAAGTATAGCAGCTGACATGTTCCAACTCCAGTAATTAGCTCATTACAGGAAACTACTAATATATATTTTTTTTCCTAGTCATACAGCATATTTTATTATCTTGTTCTGTAACATTTCAAATGATTAAAGCTAGTACAAAATAATTAATGTAAAAGATATGTCTAAATCTGAAATAAGTATGTTAAATGAAACTAGTCCCTTATTTTTTTCTAAAACATTTGAACATTTTATATATTACAAATATTTCTCCAAATAGTTGGAGTCATTATTCCAGTGTAAATACATTTTTCTATGCTGAAGATAGTTCATGTGTGTGTTGAAGGGGGTTTCTTTCTCATATATGTGTAAATATAAATTTCCTTTAAATTTTAATGAAGTATTATTTAATCTCTGATTGTTTTTTCTGATGTATTCTAACTGGCATAGACCCTGTAGAAATGCCCTTTGGGTACTCTGTTCATTTCTCTTTTTGAGAGCAAATGTGTATGTATCCTATGCCAAGGTACCAAACCACAGTCTTCACAAGTTAAATTCAGATTTTTCCAGGTCTCAATGATGTTTTAAGTTCAGTATCAATGAGGAAAGAAACGTTACCTCTTTCACCTGGTTGCGTAGGAATGTGAAATTCATGCTAAAAGTAATTTAGAGTTTTTAGAAACAAAGTATGTTATAATAGAAAATATGGTAACAGAACTTCTCAGACTTTTACTTTTGAACTTCTGGCATTTTGTTGGGTCAAAAAGGAGAACATAAAAATTCTGCATTTTGTTTCCAAGTTGTTTTGAGTTGTATGTACTATTTCCTGTAGTATTTCATAATATAATATATCTGGGTATTTTCTAGCCATGTCACATCTCTGAGCTACTTCAAAAAATTCTGTAGTACATCAAAGAAATTAATGACAGAAGGAGTTAATTGTATTTCAAAAAGTGCCTTGTGAAGCTAGAAAGTAGCCGCGGCTACTGGGATAATCTGAGTCAATTATATTGAATTCACATAGGGTGATTTTATAGTCCTCAGCTCCTCCTTCCACCAGCTGTTCTTAATCAGTCCTGATTCCTCCGTTCAGCTAATGCCCCCTACAATGCTGACTCTGTCTCCTGCTCAAGCAAGATTCCTTAATAATTGCTCACTCATTTGGATCAATTTCTCTCATCACTTGCCTTTCTACTTTTTGCTTCCTTTCAGTTATTTCTGACTTCTTTATATCAAATATTAATGATTTCTTGTTGCTTTCCTTTATCATAAAATGTGAGATTTGCATAAAATGTGAGATTCACAATGCCTGCTGATTTTTTTAAACATCAGAGTCAAGCTCCAGAGAAGTGTAAGAGCTTCATACTACTAACTGGCAAGAACTGATTGTTAGTGGTAAGGAACATTGTCCCCATAGATCTTACATTTTAATGCATGGTAATAACAACATCAACAATACTCTCCCCCCCCTATAAAAGAGGAGTCCCCTGTTGGGCTAACAGCTGTGTTAGGCTTGCTGGCTAGTGTCCCGGCTGCAAGCACTTTGCTTGATTAGTGCATGAGTACGTGGCAGAGGCTCATAGCCATATAAGGCTATGGGTGCTCTTGCTCAGGGGCATTGTGGGTGGCTTGTTGCAGATTGCCTGCCTGCCACTGTGAGGGGCCATTTTTGCTGTTTGTTTGCCTGAGAAGTGGTTTTCCTGCTTGTGTGCTCGTTCACCCTTGCAAGACTCTATTAAAGGGGAATGACCCTCTGCTTTCTGGCTCCACAGTTTTTCTACTGTCTGCCCAAATTCAGTATGGATCTGCTGGGCCTTGGTCATGAGCATTACACCTCCCAAAGCAAAAACAAGATACATATGTGAAATATAAAATTCTAACTGAGGAGGTAACATCTGAATCGTGACTTGAAGGAAGCAAGAGAGGAAGTCTTGTGAGTATCTGGGTCAAAGTATTCCCAGTTGAGACAATGGCAAGAACAAAGATCCTGTGGCATGAGTGTACCTGCTGTGTTTGAGATAAAGTATGGGTCATATGGGAAGAGTTGAGTGAGACAGGAATGAGAAATTGGTAACTAAACACAGAAATAGCAAAAGGCCAGGCCAAAGAGGGCCATATGGTTAGAGTAAGAAGTAGTTTTCACTCTAGGTAATAGGAGGTTTTCTAGCATTTTGAGCAAAGGAATGATATGAAAACTCATTTTGTAATGAAATCTGACTGCTATAGTCAGAATAAATTGTAATGAAAAAGAGTAGACACAGAGAAACCTGTTAGGAAGCTATTATAATATCCAGGTGGATTGGACTTTATTGCAGCAGAGATAATGAAAATCAAGCAAGATTTCTTCAGAACATATAGTTAGAAGGTCTTGGCTGAAGAAGTTTAGCTGACTTTAGGTTTTCTACCTCAGCAACTAGATAAGGGAAATTTTATCAGTAAGTAAAGGGTTGGAAGGCAATCACCGATCTTATATTTATATATATTATATTAAAATTACCCGATAAACTTCTAAATGAGAATTCTGAGTAAGCAGTTGGATACACATGGGTCTGAAGTTCAAGAATGAAGTAAGACTGAGGGTATAAATTAGGGTGTTATCCAATAGATGGTCCATAAAATCATGAGGCATGATGGGATCACTTGGAGAGTAAGTATAGATAGAAAAAGTCTACTTAATAGGATAGACACTATTGAAATTAGCATAGTTAAATCACTATCTACATAACAGTCTCTCTCCTTTCTCCACATAGACATTAGTATAAACAAAACAGTATTTCATTGCATATTCTTTATAAAAATCTGATAACTTCTACCAATGTTTTAAGAACAAGCTTCAACGTCATTTTCTCCATGTATTTAGATGTTGACTGAGTTGTCACTTGAACAAAAAATTATCTTGATAATTTTAGATGATAAAGTTCCGAAAGGTGAGAATTGCATATTTCCAATGCCCAGTACTTTACTTGCAAATTTAAAGAACCTCAGTGTATTAATGAATAAAATAAATAAAGAATAACAGAAAGTGAGAGGGGAAGAAGGGTAAAGAGTTTGCAAGGTAAGCAGCGGAAAGGCACATGTGGGAAGGAGAGCAATGTATGTTTTACGTAGTGTGTAAGCCTGGTTCTGAAAAGCTGCTTGCAATTTTTACCAACATGGAATACATCCCATATAACTTAGCAGAACATGATTCAATTTCCTCTTCTGTGAAATAAGAGTGTTGAACTAAGTGCCTTCCGGCTTTAAAATGCAAAGGTTTTAGATTCCCAAGTGAAATACAATCTGTGATTCATGCACGCATTTTCTTCCCCATGTTTGGTCATGCCTGGTTATCTAAAACCCCTGTGCTGGCTGGCCTCGGACACCCTCACCACCCTGCTAAGTCTCACTTCCTCTCAGCCCTGACATGGGAGACCTAAATGCCCTTATTATTTTCCAAGCTATTGTTGCTCTCAAAAAATTCACGTCTGCTGTATTTGCTATATTTGTATTTGGTCTGTGTTGCCTGGACTTTCCTATTTGCTGTGTGAAGCAAAACAGAACAGAAACATATAAACAAAAACCCTCTTTTGTCTTTCTTTACACAAATCTTGAAATTTGGCAGTAAAATTATCAGTAAATGCTATTGAGGCAGGATAATAAGAAGCAAGGAAAATTCTTTGGCAAGTGAAATGGGGAAACTGAGACAAAGTAATCCAACAAAAGCAAACAATTTGAGCAATTTTCAATCAGCTAATGACTCACAGGGTTTTTATCTTCCCTAACCAAGGACACAGAGAAAATAATTTAAATAATTTACACATGCCAGACCTTTCCTGGCAGACTTCACTGTGGGTTCCTATTTCAATGACATTCTTTTTTTTTTTTTTTTGTATTTTTCTGAAGCTGGAAACGGGGAGAGACAGTCAGACAGACTCCCGCGTGCGCCCGATCGGGATCCACCCAGCACGCCCACCAGGGGCGACGCTCTGCCCACCAGGGGGCGATGCTCTGCCCCTCCGGGGCGTCGCTCTGCCGCGACCAGAGCCACTCTAGCGCCTGGGGCAGAGGCCAAGGAGCCATCCCCAGCGCCCGGGCCATCTTTGCTCCAATGGAGCCTTGGCTGTGGGAGGGGAAGAGAGAGACAGAGAGGAAGGAGGGGGGATGTGGAGAAGCAAATGGTGCTTCTCCTATGTGCCCTGGCCTGGAATTGAACCCGGGTCCCCGGCACACCAGGCCGACGCTCTACCGCTGAGCCAACTGGCCAGGGCCTTCAATGACATTCTTTAAAGATAAAACTGACCTAAGGATGGTCCTGATGCTGCTCTACACTCATTTTGATGAGTCAACATATTGAAGGACACACCTGGGAAACTACTAAGAATTCTGTGAAGACCCTACCCTGAGACCTTGCCTAGGATCCCTGCCCACGTAAAGGACATGAAAGCCTCAAGACGAAGGACCAAGATTTGGCTCTCTCTGGAGCATGCCCACCTCCTTTCCCTTTCTTGGACATGAATTTTTTGTTTTCTCTCCTAAATTCTAAAGGTCCTTATGAAACTTGCAACCAGGGGAGCTGTGGACAGTGGAAGCTTGTCCTGGGTTTATACCCTTAACCTGCCTCAAGGCCTTTTTTTCTTTGATTTTTCTACTAAGCTAAAAGCAGCCCCACCTTGACTCATTTTTTTTTTCCTATAACATTTCTAGGGAGCCAAAGCAGAGCAAGGCCTAGGCTCTCTTCTGTTGCTTCTTCCACCCTATGCCCTTCCTTACTTCTACCGTCTCCAACTTTAATAACATACACTCGCAATCACCTGGACTTGTATTGTGAAATCTTTCCTGCACAAAGTGAAAAACCCACACGCTACAGGCCAGCCTGAGGCAGACCCATCCAGGCTAGTCTGACTGGTAACACTATCACTTAAAAATACTGAGACATTGGGTGGAAAAATGTGACAGAATTTTGCAGTGATTATAATTCATTCACTCATGGTACTTCAGAGAACTTTGCCATTGATTCATCCTGCTCCATATTTTACCATATCATTAAATACTAGTTAACAAAGACCTGCCCTTATTCTCTTGTCATTTTTTTTCTGCTTCATTCAAAGGTTGTTGCTGAAATATAAACCATGAAACATATGCATGATATAAAGTTCGTTAACTGATTTAAGTTTAGCTTTCAGTGGTGACTAGTTTCTGAAATTAGGCACTTTCTGTACCAACCCTAATAGCTCAAAACCTTTGTTCTTGTTTCTAGATTATAGAAAATCCCAGGGAGAGAAAAATTAGATTAAAAATCCAGGTGTTTATAGTGAAGTGAAATAAAGCCCCAATGTCTAAAACTCATTAAACTAAACATATTAGGTCAACTTTAAATCCCTTTATTAGTGTATTAAAAAAAAATGACACGAGTCTATTAGTCTTTTTGTTCTTGTCAAATATATGGCCTGGAGTTGATTATTCATTAGAGAAGATATTACATTTAAAAACCAAAATAATGGCAAGTTTAAACAATGTTAAGTTAGTCATATTATATTTGTAACCTAAATTCCTCCTTTGCAATTGTTAAATAATTAAAAATATCATATTTTAGTACGCTGCTTTAGCACTGATATGATTATGTTGTATAACAGTGGACCTAATTTCCTACCATTAATTGAGAGTCATTTCAACCAAATAGCAGTTCCTGCTGAGTTTCTATATGATCAATGCTGTGTTTGGTTCTATAGCAGTAGCTTTCAAATTTTTAAAACTAAAACCAACATATACAAAATACACTTTTATATTGTGAACAAGCATACATGCACACATGTCAACAGAAAGTTTCAAAAAATGAAACAGGTTAGGAAATATTAGTGAAATAGTCTGAATCTATCTTTTCTTTCTACTATTTGACTTTATTCACTTATTTTATTTCGTATAATTAAAAAATGTTGATTGAGACCTAGGAACAGAGATGAAAAAATACTGCTCTAGAGTACATAAGGTTTCTGTCTTTAGGGAGATTATAATTAGGTCAGGAGAGAAAAATAATATAAAATGAAACATAGTTTAATATCAGAGTCCGTGAAATTGTCTTAAATAAAAAAGAGAGAGAAAAAAAAAAGAGAGAGATTTGAGCCAGACTTTAAAGAACAAGAAGATGACAAAGTGAAGGTACAAATGGGAAAGGACAAATCCTAGGAATAAATATACTTATATGTATAAGTGTGTTTGTTCAGAATAATAAGATGATCCTGGTTGAAGTGCAAGATGTGGTTTGGGCAGCAGGGAATTATAAAGACAGAGAAATCATTTGTAATTAGATACATAATAACTCTGAGAATAAGAGAGGGAAATGTACCCCTAATATAGGAGAAACTAGAGAGCAGTTTAAGAATTTTGATCACTACAAATGTGTTTATTAAATGATATTTAAGGATGACTATAATATTAAAATATATTCTTAGGCTGAAGTATAAAAAATGATTCCTGGGAGGATGGCCCACTATGGCAGTGTCATGTGAATAGAATCTAGACTAGATGGTAGCATTAGATAAAGTCATGGATTTGGTTTATAAACTCTCTGCTTACAGAATTGACATGCATGTATTGTTATTTATTAACTATAAGTATCCAGGTGGTCCAGGTGACATATGGATTATTCTAGGGTTGTTGAGTTTAATCAAAGCCGTTAATTACAGCGAAAAGCTAAACCAGCATTTGGTTAATGACTATTTCATGGGAAGGTCAGGTACTTCTGTTGAAAGCATGGTTTAGATATCACTATATGTGAATCAGAATCTCTATGGATTATTGTTCCAAATACAAAAGAATGGACCCCCCATCCCAGACCTGCTTGATCAAGCTATTCAGTATTTATCCAGACGTCTGCATTTACAACAAATACCCTAAGGGTATCCTAAGACTACTTAAATTTATAGTTCAGTAAACTAAAGCTAGTGAGATTAAGTGATGTTCATGGTCATACTGTCAGTGATAGAGCTCGAATGAGGATCTGAGTGTTCTTGATGTTAAAAGAGAACAGTTTTGTATTCAGACATGTCTGTCGATGGGGTTTCACCTGCTTTGATTAGTTTCATGATGCTTGTCAGACAGATTAAGCACCCTGGGCCACCAGTTCTTTTTCTAGAAATGAAGATAATCATGCTTAACATAAAAGTGTTGCTGTGATTGTTTCTAAGATTCAAGATAAGCTTTTAAAACCAACAGTGTCTGGCCTAAAGAGTGCTCCATGGACAATAGCTATTGTTACTGTACCTGTTATATCAGGGTTAGTAGAGCAAGTGATCAAGTTTTTAAACTCTAAGTCAAACGATGTATGCTCAGATCCCAGCTCTGCCACTATCGAACTCAGCAACTTCAGGGAAGAGTTCTGACCTCTCTGTGTCACAATCCCTTCCTTGGAAAACCAGTGACTGCAACGTAATCACCTCAAAGATTTGTTGTGACTATTTAATAAACTAATGTAAGTTAAGTTAAGCACTTAAAACAATCACGTCCTGTTTTTATATATAAAACAATGCTATTATTGGTATGTCCTTATATAGAAAGAAACAAAGAAATAGCCTTGGGGAGGTCATGGCTCATGGAGAGGGTGCTGTATAGTCAGACAGTTTCAGTTAGGCAAGAGCAGGTGTGACATGTGGAGCGTTTAAAAGGGGTCAGTGTAACCTTAAGAGTCAGGAATGCGTGGATACCTGTTTCTCCTGTATATAGAGTTGTCTCATTAGATATTTCAAATTTAAGCAGGAACTAAAATTGGGTGGACTGTACATTCCCTCTGGGTGTCCTTGTTCTATTTATTTTTCTCAACTGTTTTTTCTCTTTCTTAAAACTTTTCTTATTCCTTTACTCTCGGCAAATTTGTGTTTTCTTTGGATTTCCAGAAAGCCAGTGACAGAATCTTCCTTGTTAAATTTAAAATATCATATAGGTTCTTGGGTATAAAATATTTTATTTATTGAAACCAAAAAATAAATTATTCTTAAAAAGGAAAAATTGTTTTGAAAATATTTTGAAAGTTAACTTGACCATTAAAACATTAAGATCACAGCAACTTAGGTTCCTCATGTAATGTAATAAATAACATAAGCTGTTACTTTTATTTAAAAACATACCTTTATTATGATTAACATTAGGTTAAAAGGGTGAGTCATATTTAAGTGTGCACATAAAAGCAGGCAGTCTCTAAGTCTTGATGATTCTACTTTCAAAAATGGTTTCAAACCCGTTATTTGTGTGTGGACCTCTAATTCCCCTACCACTACCCTATTATCAGCAGTTCTTTAGAGGGCTATTGCAACCGTCTTCTACCAGGTCTTCAGAAGTATTCCCCAAACACATAGTGATTTCTTAAAACCACAAATCTGCCCACAATACTCTTCTGCTCCAAGCAAATCAATGAATAAAAAATTTCTAGAAAAAAACACAAACCCCTACATATTCTGGCATATCCCTTCCTTTCTCTCCATCTAATGCCTCTCAATTTAACATAGTCATGTCTCCACCCTCCCCTCAGGTCTTGCTACTAACTTTAACCACTGAAAAAGTTCTTGCTTCTCATCTGCCACCTACACATACAGATGCATAGATACATTTTTACCTAGCTACTTTTATTTCTCTAAACAAATCTCAGGTTTTTAATTTTATTTCTCTAAAAAGTCTTTTCTGATTCCAGAGAATCTTGTTGTCTTCAATTTTAAATATATAGTATGTTTTAATATATAGTATGTTTGAATATAGAGTGTGTTTTAATATATAGTATGTTTAATATATAGTATGGTTCTTATTACAACTGAGGCAAAGTAATGAATTATTTAAGATTTGTGGGTCATATTCTGCTTAAACCTCATCGTGTTATAGATCATGGAAAATGGTTTAAATTATATTCCAAACCCTGGAAAAGTGCCATGCACAGAGTAGGAACTCAACAAATATTTGTTAAATGAATGAATGCATAAATAAATCATATGCAAGACTGAAATTTAAGAATTGGGAATATATAACTCCTAATGATAGGAACTATTTGCATTGACTAAGGATACTTTATTTATAACAAATTAAAATTGTGTTAGAGTTGTAACAAAATGTGCAAATAACAATAATAGAATTAACATTTATTAGTTTCTTTTTGTTTTCTGACTTTACTTTTGCCTTATTTTAATATCTAAACCTTTGTGTGACAAATTCATCAATTGATATTAATTTGAGTTAATAAAGGATTATGGAATAACTTGAAAGTATTAACCATTAGTACAAAATTAAGTAAAGTAAATAAAAATGATCCTCTGTTAGGTTTTTTTATCTGCAGAATCTCTTTTCCTTTTAAGAGTAACCCTCCTTCGTCTATTGGACTATCACTCAAATGACCCCAATGACTCCAGCATAGATGTTGGTGTGAGATCAATGTTAGTGAATCAGAATTTTCCCATGGGTAAATGGTTGATCATGGTGTGGGATCATGATCTAAGCAGAGTCAAACAAAATTTTACTGAAGTGATTTCTATGAACATTTAAAGGTAAGTCTTCCTCCTTCTGAGATTGTATCTATATAAGTTTGGGCTTTGGGTAGTCATCTTTCTTGTTATTAAGAGATAGTCTGCTTGATAATGAAATAAGGGTAAAGAACACTAATAGGGAGAAAGAAAATCATCTAGACTTGGCTGTTATTTAGAAATTAAAATCTACTTAATGAAATAAACAACTTTTCAAAAATTGGATCTAAATTAAGTTTGTATTCTAGACAGACTTATAGAGGAAAACATTTCTTTTACCCACTACTTTAAAAGGATGTGACTGTAGACATGTAATATAGTATTGTTAATATATATATATATATATGCCTTCTTTGAACAGAAAACTTAAAGCTGAAAATATGTACAATATTTACAAAACTTAATTCTAGATTTTTATGGACTTGAACATGTGGAGAGCATTATTGTGTACAATAATGTGTTCATATTAAGAAGTGTAATACAGGTAACTTCATACTGTTTCCCATATTGGCTACACCAATCTGCATTACAACAAACAGTACAGATTTTTCTCCACATCCCTGCCATCACTTGTTGCCTATTGATTTACTAATGATAGCCATTCTGATATGTGGAGGTGGTATCTCATTGTGATATTAAATTGCATTTCTCTGATGATTAGTGATGTTGAGCATCTTTTCATATGCCTATTGCCCATCTGTATGTCTTTTTTTGAAAAAAATTCTTTTCAGGTTCTTTGCCCATTTCTTAATTAAATTTTGTTGTTGTTGAGTTTTGTAAGTTCTTTGTAAATTTTGCATATTAAACCCTTATTAGTTGTATCACTGAATATGTTCTCCCATTTAGTGGATTATCTTTTTATTTTGTTGGTGGTTTTCTTTGCTGTGCAAAAACTTTTTAGTTAGATATAGTCCCATTTGTTTATTTTGGAACTGCCTTATGACCTAGCAATATTCCACTTCTAGAAATATGTCTGAAGAAACCCAAAACACTAATTTGAAATATATGTGCACCCCTGTGTTCATTGCAGCATTATTTATAATAGCTAAGATTTGAAAGTAGCCCAACTGCCCATCAGTAGATGAGTGGTTAAAAAAGCTGTGGTACTTTTACACAATGGAATACTACTCAGCCATAAAAAGAAAGAAGTCTTAACTTTTGTTACAGCATGAATGAACCTGGAGAGCATATACTCAGTAAGATAAGTCAGTCAGAGAAAGGCAAGTACCATATGATTTTACTTACATGTGGAATCTAATGAACAAAATAAACTACCAAACAAATGTGGAATAGACTCATAGATACAATAAACAGATTGACAGCTGTCAGAGGAGATGGGATTTCTGGGATTGGGTGAAAATTTGAAGGGATTAAGCAAAAACAAAAAATTACAGACGTACAACAGTGTGGACATTACAGGAGGGTAAGAGGGGGTGGCGAGAAGTAAAGATGGAGAGGTGAGGGTAGAGAGGTGGTAGATGGTCATGGAGTGGACTTGACTTGGGGTGATAAACACTCAATGCAATGTATACAGATGATATACTGTAGAATTGTACATCTAATACCTGCACAATATTATTAACTGATGTCACCCCAATAAAGTACAATATAAATTAGATGTGCACCAAGGTGGAAAAACAGAATAAACAAAGGTTTTAGAAACCATATTGCATCAACATAGAAGGTTCGACATGTGAAAGAAAAACTAAAAAAAAAAATACCAGTTTTCAAACACTTATAAGGCTGTCAACAAGAAGGAGTAAAGATGTTTTTTTTTTTTTACTTTGAAGAAAACGATGTTGGAGAATTAGGATACATTATTGGATGGCTAATTCTGTTTTGTTTTGTTTTGTTTTGTTTTGTTTTGTTTTAATCCATTTTTAGAGAGGAGAGGGAGAGACAGAGAGAGAGAAGGGGGGGAGAAGCTGGAAGCATCAACTCCCATATGTGCCTTGACCAGGTAAGCCCAGGGTTTTGAACCGGCAACCTCAGCATTTCCAGATTGACGCTTTATCCATTGCGCCACCACAGGTCAGGCGGATGGCTAATTCTTAAATCAATATTAAATATCACTTTAAAAAATGCAAAGCAATAAAAAGTCATTTTAGTAAGTAGTTTCTAGATACTGAATTTTTAAGCCAAATTTAGTTAATTTTTATCAGGAATTTTTTAAAGAAGATATTAAAAATGAGGCAATGAAGTTTATGGTGTACTGTATGAACCATAGCTTGCTTACAATGCTCAATGAAAAGAGTAGCCTAGTAGTGATATATAAAATACTCTTTATAAGAAATAAGACACGTATCTTTCCTTTTTTTTTTAACTTTCTCTTCTTTCTGAACATATTTTTTTTTCTTTCATTACCCTCTCTCAATATTGCATTCTATAGTGTCTAAAACAATAAAGAACTTTTTTTTATTTTTTGCTCAACAAGGTAGCTAGAGTACTGAGGAATTATTTGTGATCAAATTTCAAAGGGCCTAGATCAGAGATAGTCAACCTTTTTATATCTACCACCCAGTTTTGTATCTCTGTTAGTAGTAAAATTTTCTAACCGGCCACCGGTTCCACAGTAATGGTGATTTATAAAGTAGGGAAGTAACTTTACATTATAAAATTTATAAAGCAGAGTTAAAGCATATAATCATAATTACTTACCAAGTACTTTATGTTGGATTTTTGCTAAGTTTGGCAGAATAAATCTTTATAAAACAACTTACTATAGTTATTCTGTCTCTTTATTTATACTTTGGTTGCTCCTCTACTGCCCACCATGAAAGCTGGAATGCCCACTAGTGGGCAGTAGAGACCAGGTTGACTACCACTGGCCTAGATCATTTATAGAAATGGTCATCTGAAAGAATTTATTGATTCATAATCACTAAAGTAAGAGAAAACTGCTATGAATTGTATGGTAGACTTTGAAGGTAACAAACTTTAAATGATGATGATAAGGGCACATAAGTTTATTTTAAAAGGAAAAAAAATAACCTCTTAGATCAAGATGACTAAACTTAGATACACACTTTAAAAATAAGAGAACCTTTGATTGCAAAGGTGGATGCACAAGAAAAACAATTTTGCTTCCCCTAGAAAAAATGCTCTGTCATTTGTCTTTGGGGCAATGCAATGCTCGAAATTAAGAATAAGGTAGATAACACCAAATATTTCTTGTTCAGTTGCTAATGAGCAAACAGAACTTCTCAGTAACATCTGGCTTCTCTGAAAAGTCTCTTATTGGAAAATTATTGAATTTTAAATATGAAAGAGATCTTGAGTGGAAAATCTGTCCAAAATTCAAGTTTTACTGATAATGTGAACAATGAGACCGAGAAATGTTAGTAGCATTTGGGGGATACATAATAACTCTGCCCCACAAGATGAAAGAAAATGACAAAAAGCCATAACTGTTTATTCTATAAAGATAGTAGCACCAAAATATTTTCACACAATGGAGAAAATTAACCCCCCCAAAATTACATTTTATCTAATACAATACAATTTTGATGTTAGATTATGCCATTTCTACTGTAAGGTCTCTGTTTATGAATTGAGCCTCCGCTTATGACTTGTTAGGGTATAAGATCTAGACAATAAAGAAGGGATGCTAAATGTAGGAATCAGAATATTTTGTGACGTATCTCTCTGATGATGTCCACCTGGCAAATATGAGATGAGAACCTAGATTAATGGAGCTATTTATTACCTTTTTTATCACAATACAATAATACAATAGTATATGCCAATGAAAATTACTTCTATTTGTGTATTCCAAGTCTCCTAAGCACAACATTGAGGCTGTTACTTAAGAATTCCTTTATCAAATGAGAAGGAACATGATATACGTATTGTTAAATTAAGCTGAAGAACAATAGAAAAGCAAGAAGTGGATTTTATATACAGTGGTGTTATATTTTGCTATAAAATTAAGCTTATATCAAGGGTCAGCAAAATTTTCCCATAAATGATAAGAGAGCAAATATTTTAAGTTCTCCAGTCCATGAAGTTTCTGTTGACAAATGGTTAACTTGACCATGGTAGCATTGTAGCAGTCATAGATAATACATAAATGCATGACTGTGTTGTAATAAAAGTTTATTTATGAAAATAGCTGATGGGTTGGATTTGACACAAGAACCATAGTTTGCTGATCCTTGCTTTATATCGTACTATTCAATACTACACCAAAATAGTCACACAGTCAGGAATTCTTTCTGAGTGTCTTGAGGATAGAGATTATTTATTCTTGAGTTTTGAGCTCATATTCATGCTTTGGAAATCTATAGTAGAATCAACTGTCCTGAAATTCATGGTCTTTGATTGCAGCAGGTAAGAATGTATTAGAGAGAATATTTCATAATTCTAAGTTTGCTTTAAATATCAAGAGCCAAATATTAAGAATACTAAAATCATAGAGATTAGTTCATAAGACCTATAATAGGGAAAGAAGGCACTGTGACCTAGTCTTCTTTTTTCTCCACCAAAGTATGTTAAAACTTAATCAGACAGTGAAACATAGAGGAAAATCAGGAGATATGTGAGAAATATGTGATGAATGTTTAGATGCTAGCTGTTTTGTGAAAAAATGTAGTTCTTGAATCTCTTCTGTGTCACTTTCTTAAGTGTGTGTAGAGTGAATAATAGAAAAGTTTTAAATGTGGGAGCTTTCAGAGCAGAAATAAAGATTGCTTAACCTCCAAAAATGTAGCCTGGGTGATAGAAAACTGTAAAAAACTCTCTCTTCCAACATGGCTACTGAGACATAAAGCATTCATGGTTGGAAGTCGGGCAGACAAATGCCTCTATATAGAGCTATCCAGAGTTTCTTGTTGTTCACTGTAGTGAGGAGAACACAGCCAAAGTTTCAAAGTTTCCTTAATGACCCCTTCCTCCAACAAATAAAGTAGAAGTCACTGAGTGATATTGTGGGTCAGATGACGCTTTATGGTAGAGAAGCTGAAGAAGCACATATGGGAGCTACTGTGGGATCAAGGATTCGTCAATAATACTTGATAAGGGGAGAGACCTTCCACTTACAAAAGTTATCCACCAAACTTATAGTGTCACGATGACACACTGCCATCTTGATGGAACTCAGAGAAAAGAAAAAGAAACAAGAGAAAGGTGAGAAATCCAGAATAGACAATATAATTGTCAAGAGACTTTTAAACTAGAAGTGATTGAGTTGCTTGAAATGACAAGCTTAGTATTGCAGCTGATGTGTGTAAGTTGGATTTTTTTGAGTTAGGCTAAATTGAGAAATATAACGAAATAAAGACATTATATCTTTCTTACATTTTACTCATGCAACTGTTTAAATATGACTCACCCAATTTGCATCTTCAGTCCTCTGTAACATAGACATAGCCCAAACTTCATCATCTTATAAATCCAACTGATGAATATCAAAATAATATGTGAAAATGGTAACAATTTTCATCCAGAGACAACAACAGTAGTGTGCTTGAAATCTACTTAGGGTCGGCTTTAAGTGAGGCTGTAACCAGCACTCTCAGTTTTTTAAAGATTTGGAAAGACCTTTGATATTTCTAGGAGACAATACTGTACCAAGCAAGTAGAAACAAAGGACCCTGTCTGCCATTATGAAGACCTGGGTGCAATGACTACTAAAATTTATGTGTAGCATAAGTGTCCATTTATGTATTATTTTCATTCTCTTATGTAATCACTCAGTGGTACCTATGAAAGAATACGTAAGACCCCATTTCCATGCACAAGGATTCTAAGGCTCAAATGTTCAAGTAACTTGAGCTTTCAGTTATGCAAAAGTATTTGGCATTGTTTCAGCATCAAGGTTCATGTTCATTCCCTATGAACTAATGAGTGAACTTAAAAAAATCTCAAAAAATTTATTAAAATTTATGGGATTGATAACATTAAGTAATTTAAGTAGATATGCAAAGCAAACTAATCAGAATCCCGAGATTACTCTAATTTGACCTTCTTATAGTAGTTATTATTTTTAGTTTTATTTTTTTTATTAATTCTTTGACCTAAACCAGATCTTCTCAATAAAATTCTTTTTAGGCAACTAGGATTAATTTGTATTGCTATTGAAAGAGTCCCAAATTATACCTATTTATATGTGATGGCTTACTAGTTGTGAAGATCAAGAAGTGAAACTCTTTTTTTTTTAAATAGCATCCATTAATCTACATTCAACTAAATGGGTTTTTTTAGAGTGTACTTATGATCTACTATTTGCAATCATTTTTCCAGTAGCCTGACTAGCAGCAAGAGAAAAACTTCACTGTCAATCATTACTTTTTACTCCTGCTATATTAATAGGCTATTATTCATATAAAACCACATGTCTATAAAACTTCACAGGAAGCCCACAGCTAACATTATATTCAGTGCTGAAAAGCTGAAATCTTTTTCTCTATGATCATACACAAGACAAGGGTGCACACTTGACACTTATTCAACATAGTACCAAAAGTCCTAGCTAGAGCAATTAGGCAAGACAAAGAAATCAAAGGCATTCAAATAAGAAAGAAAATAAAATTGTCTCTTCTCCAATAGTATGATAATATATAAAAAAAACCCATAAAAACACTACCAAAGGAAAAAAAAACAAAAACAAAAAACAAACCTTTGGAAGTAATCCACAAATTGAGTAAACTTACCAGATACAAAATTAATATACAAAAACCAGTTGTGTTTTTGTATACATCATCAATAAATTATCAGAAAGATAAACTTTAAAAAATTATGTAGAACTGTTTATTTCCAGGGGCTTATTTTGGGGGACACTGTGGGAAATAGGGAGATGGAGGTTAAAGGGTAGAGACTTTTAGTATAAGATGAATAAGTCTGAGGATCTAACATATAACATGGTGACTATAATTAAAAACACAATATTATATAGTCAAATAATTTTTGATAAAGGGGCCAACAACACACAATGGAGAAAAGAAAGCCTCTTCAATAAATGGTGCTGGGAAAACTGGAAAGCCACATGCAAAAGAATGAAACTGGACTACAGTCTCTCCCCCTGTACAAAAATTAACTCAAAATGGATCAAAGATCTAAACATAAGACCTGAAACAATTAAGTACATAGAAGAAGACATAGGTACTCAACTCATGGACCTGGGTTTTAAAGAGCATTTTATGAATTTGACTCCAATGGCAAGAGAAGTGAAGGCAAAAATTAATGAATGGGACTACATCAGACTAAGAAGTTTTTGCTCAGCAAGGGAAACTGATAACAAAATAAACAGAAAGCCAACTAAATGGGAAATGATATTTTCAAACAACAGCTCAGATAAGGGCCTAATATCCAAAATATACAAAGAACTCATAAAACTCAACAACAAACAAACAAACAATCCAATAAAAAAATGGGAAGAGGATATGAATAGACACTTCTCCCAGGAAGAAATACAAATGGCCAACAGATATATGAAAAGATGCTCATCTTCTTTAGCTATTAGAGAAATGCAAATCAAAACGGCAATGAGATACCACCTCACACCTGTTCGATTAGCTGTTATTAGCAAGTCAGGTAATAGCAAATGTTGGAGAGGCTGTGGAGAAAAAGGAACCCTCATACACTGTTGGTGGGAATGTAAAGTAGTACAACCATTATGGAAGAAAGTATGGTGGTTCCTCAAAAAACTGAAAATAGAACTACCTTATGACCCAGCAATCCCTCTACTGGGTATATATCCCCAAAACTCAGAAACATTGATACGTAAAGACACATGCAGCCCCATGTTTATTGCAGCATTGTTCACAGTGGCCAGGACATGGAAACAACCAAAAAGCCCATCAATAGATGACTGGATAAAGAAGATGTGGCACATATACACTATGGAATACTACTCAGCCATAAGAAATGATGACATCGGAACATTTACAGCAAAATGGTGGGATCTTGATAACATGATACGAAGCGAAATAAGTAAATCAGAAAAAAACAGGAACTGTATTATTCCATACGTAGGTGGGACATAATAGTGAAACTAAGAGACATTGATAAGAGTGTGGTGGTTACGGGGGGGAGGGGGGAATGGGAGAGGGATAGGGGGTGGGAGGGGCACAAAGAAAACAAGATAGAAGGTGACAGAGGATAATCTGACTTTGGGTGGTGGGTATGCAACATAATTGAACGACAAGATAACCTGGACTTGTTATCTTTGAATATATGTATCCTGATTTATTGATGTCACCCCATTAAAAAAATAAAATTATAAAAAAAAAAAAAATAAATAAAAAAAAATAAAAAAAAACAACAACAAAAAAAAAACAAAAACACAATATTGCATAGTTAAAATTTGCTATGAAAGTAGAGCTTAAGTATTCTCATAAAACTGAATACATACATACATACATAAATGCATACTATATATATATATATAGTATGTATTAATGAACTCGATGGGGGAAATTCATAAAGTATTTGTATATCAAATCATCACAATATATACTTTAAATATCCTATAATTTTATTTGATTATTATATTTTAATAAAGCTTAAAACAATTTCACAAGTGCAACTATAGGGGTACAGTCCTTCATACACTGGGTCTGAGGTCATAGTGGTGAACCGGAGTGACATACTGCCAGTGTGTATGGAACGTAAATTTCAGTGACAGACAAAGGAAACATTTATAGTTAAAATAAGAACTATCTGATAAAAATGTAAGTATTGTGTAGATAATTAAAGCAGGTGGTATTATAGTGTGTATCTGGGTGACTACTTGGGATGGATGATCAGAGATGGATGGCGTTTCAGAATAATGACATTTAAGTGAAGACAGGAATATTTTGAAAGCACCAGTAATGTAAAAATCAGGAGAGAAAGCATTCCAGGCTTAGGCAATAGTTGGTTCTAAGACTTTAAGGTAAAAAAAAAAGTTAAACTATTGACTACATAGAATGTCAGTGTAGTGTAACAATGTGGTTGGAAAGGAGAGTGCAATTAGATAAGGTTGGGAAAATGCAAAGTCTAGATCTATAAGACTTTGTAAGCAGAATAAGGAGTCAGGTTTTATTTTAAATATAGAGTGAAGACAGTGATAGACTTGAAGCACGTGTTATTTTTAGTAAACAACTTTAGACATGATTTTTGTGGGGAGATATCAATTGTTGAAGCAGGAAATCTAATTGGAATGCCATGTAACAAATGGAGAAAAATGAGTGGATTCACTCATTTTTAAACATAGTTGGAAGCATGTACTTATGAGTAAATCTTGTGAAGGGAAGAAAGAATAATCAATGTTATCCTTAAGTTTTTGACTTGAGAAAGTGGAATTGGGGAAAAATGATATGCTTTGATCAGATAAGGAAAACAGGAGATCCTTCCAGATAAAGAGGCAGAAATCAAGTGTTGTGGTTTATATTTCTTAAATTTGAGATGACACATACTATATATTTAATACATACTTATTGAATAATTGAGTAAATAATATTTCAGGCAAAATTTTTGGCTTCTAATATCATCTAATATAATTTTGTTGTTGTTAACAGCTCAGATAAGGGCCTAATATCCAAAATATACAAAGAACTCATAAAACTCAACAACAAACAAACAATCCAATAAAAAAATGGGAAGAGGACATGAACAGACACTTCTCCCAGGAAGAAATACAAATGGCCAACAGATATATGAAAAGATGCTCATATTCATTAGTTATTAGAGAAATGCGAATCAAAACTACAAGGAGATATCACCTCACACCTGTTAGATTAGCTATTATCCACAAGACAGGCAATAGCAAGTGTTGGAGAGGCTGTGAAGAAAAAGGAACCCTAATCCACTGTTGGTGGGAATGTAAAGTAGTACAACCATTATGGAAGAAAGTATGGTGGTTCCTCAAAAAACTGAAATGGAATTACCTTATGACCCAGCAATCCCTCTACTGGGTATATATCCCCAAAACTCAGAGACATTGATACATAAAGACACATGTAACCCCATGTTCATTGCAGCATTGTTCACAGTGGCCAAGACATAGAAACAACCAAAAAGCCCTTCAATAGATGACTGGATAAAGAAGATGTGGCACATATACACTATGGAATACTACTCAGCCATAAGAAATGATGACATAGGATCATTAACAACAAAATGGATAGATCTTGATAACATTATACAAAGTGAAATAAGTAAATCAGAAAAAACGAAGAACTGCATGATTCCAAATATACTTGAGACATAAAAACGAGACTAAGAGTCATGAATAAGAGTGTGGTGGTTGGGGGGTGGAGGAGAGGGAGGAAAAGGGGAAGGGGGAGGAGCATAAAGAAAACCAGATAGAAGGTGACGAGGACAATCTGACTTTGGGTGATGGGTATGCAACATAATTGAATGACAAGATAACCTGTAGATGTTTTCTTTGAATGTATGTACCCTGATTTATAAATGTCACCCATTAAAATTAATTAAAATAAAAAGAAGATAAAAAATAATAATTTTGTTGTTTGAAAAATTAAATATAAACATTAGCTATTTATATATAAGGCCATAAATGTTTTAAAATTTCACCAGGAGAAATAGCATAACAGAGAAGAAGGGATGTGAAAGAGCTTGTTTAATCAAATCTTTATTCATTTTTCCAGATGATGAAATAAAGGCCAATGGAGATGAGTGATCTCTCTATGTGAGGATAATTGGTGACTAACAAAGTCAGAGCTCATGAAGCTTTGTGCCTATTAAACCAGTGTTATCTTTTTTTCTGGATTCTGTCCCATTTCTCCCAGGTCTTTCCCCAGCTGTATTCGAAGACAAAAACTCCAGAGAATAGAGTAAGCATATAATTCATTACTATGCTCATTATTCATATAATAAAAACCTTGTGTGAAAAAAAATGACAAGAAGAAAGTTTCAGTTAAGCATTGAAGGTCCAACAATCTTTGTAATGAATACTGTCATTTATATACTTTCAAGAATAACTATAAAGTGCTTATTTTGTAATTGTTCATATAACTGAACAATGATATGCTATGAAAACAGAATATAGGCCCCTTATGTTTGTGTCCCAGGGCACACTCATGCTCTATTTTAAAATCACCCTTGTTTTCTTATTCTATTTCTCCATTTACTATCAAGTTCATGTTTTCTTTTTTATTACATTAGAAGTTTCATAATCCAACTTTTTACTTCTAATTGACTAATTTTTTTATGATACTAAAAATCTTATCTTCAAAATTATATGGAATATTAAGGCCTTTTTATATCCTGTATAAAATTATTATACTAGACCCTCATACACTCTAATCAAAAAAGGTCTACAATTTTATAATTGATTGGTTGTTAAACATCTACTACTCATTTCTATTTATCTACCTGTTTATCTATTTACCTGTCTGTCTGTCCATCTAATCTCTCTTCTCTTTCTTTTATACTACATGTCCCCATTTTGTTTTGCCTTTATACAATATAAAGAGAGAGATAGATGATGATAGATAGATAGATAAATAGATAGATAGATAAATAGATAGATGATAGATGGATAGATAGATAGATAGATGAATTCAAAGGTAAAGGTATTTATAGTATGAAATATTATTAAGATTGAATGGGATGAAGTCTTCAAATATAGCTGCATTCAATGACTACCCTTAAAAGGAATGAATCAATGATATGACAGTGGGAAGAAATAGATAATCCTGTGTTAATAAATTAATGAGTAATAATATAAATATTTGTAGGCAGTAAATGCAAAATCCCCTTGAAAGCAAATGTAGCTATAAAAGCTAGATTTATTTAGAGACAAGGAATATTAGAATGAGGAATTTTTGCTTATTAATGAAAGAAATGCTTGAATAATCTGAAAACATAAGAAACCAGAAAACTGAAGGAGTGAGAAATCAAAAAAAGTGTCAGAGGAGGAAATAAATTGCAGGTTAACATCCCAGAGGGCCAAACGTGTTGTGGTAGAAAATGCAGGTAGAACAAACAACAAGCATGATAGGTATAAGAAACCAGTGTCCAAGTGATTTTGTTAGAACACAACTAACAAGGAATGACAATAAAGCTCTGTTTGGGTTTATAGTCATTTGTTCCATTCTTAAAATAAATGGAAGGAATACTTTTTCTCTGAATTGAGAAAGCTGCTGTCCAAGTCTGAGCAAGGTCAAAGTCATTAATATAGTTGGAGCATAAGGTGAAAGGATTAAGAGAATTCAGCCCAGTGCTAGTATCCAGGAAGCCTGGGCACCTGGAAAAGAATTATTTGATGACCCAACACTAATTGGAAAGAGGCACAGTCAAGATCATTAAACAGCTGACTTTTTTTTAAATGTGTCTATTCCTTTCAATTAACATTACAAAATCTGTAGTCTTAAGATTGATTTCCTGTTATACAGAAATAAATGGAAGAAAATTTGTGGTACAGTTTTGGACAAAGACATATTAGTTTACTCTTTTAAGCAGTTATTTGGTTTAATATAGACATAACTTAAACATGTGCATTGAGAACAAATAGTTCAGACAGCTACTAAGTACCCAGGCTATTTATTTATAGAACAGATACCTGTGTTATGAAAACTTTATAATATAGTATCATTTGATTGGTTGATATTTTTATAAGTAATATTTGGCTCAGTCATTTTAATTTAAGGAAGACTCAACTCATCATTATGTATATCAAATTGTGAACTAGGAATGAAATTTTATTTGAAACTGTTTTTGTTTATTTTTACATTATACTAATTTTATAAATTATATGTGCATGTTTGCTGTTTGTGTAAATAGCCACACATCTGTTCAAAATAGATATGGCAATTTGATAATGTTTTAGTTTTTATATATTTAAGAAAGCATTTAGTCCCTTTTACCTCATGACCTTCATTTTAGCACACACTACATCAGAAATTCCAAATTATTGCCAAACAAGAAAATAAAAACTGACTCTTCATCCAGTAACATAATCATTTAATAATAGTTTTTGTTTCAATAAGGTAAACTAGATAAGAGGACATGCCAGAAAATTAAAAAGATCTTGGTTTAATTCAAATAAAATTTATAGAATACTTAGTATATACCAGGCTTTGATTTAAGCCAACAAAAAGGCTTCCGCCATCATAGAACTCCAAGTCTAGGATGGGAGATAGGCATGTAGACAATGCACTATAATAAAATGTGATAAGCCCATATTATCCTAATCACACCAGTTAAATGCTATAGAATAAAAAAATATGGATGGAGAGATTAAGCTGATGAACAGAACCAATGGATTTTGTCCAAGCCTTCAAAGAAGAGCTGACTTTTAAACTGGCCCTTGAAAAATCATTAGGTCCATGGCAGGCTGTGGTTGGGAAATGTGGAAAAGAAAAGCAATGCATTTTCAAAGCATGTAATGTGGTCATTTCGGGGATCAGTACAGTATAGCTCAGATTTTTCTGATAGTCCTGACTCTGAATATGTATCCTTGAGCATATGCCAAACTAGATACTATCAGTAATTCAGACATGGTGTGGGAGACAGGAAGAGAATTTAAATTCATCACATGAACAAACATGTGTTTCATCTGTGGATTTTCCATTATTTTATGAATTTTCCTGTGGCAAAACATGATCCTTACTTCACAGCTGAAAGAATGTAGAAAAGTTAAGTGACGTTTATAAGAGACACCAGGAAACCAAGAACCAAGCAGGATACATGAGCAATGGCTCCTAACTCCCAATACAGCACTCCATCCATTGAACCATACCGGTCCCATAACTGGAATTTGCCCTTTGTGAGAGAGTAAATGAGAGAAAATCCAATTTATTAAACATATAACTAGGTATGCATCACCAGATATTCTCATAGAGATTTCAGAATTATGGGTTATATTTTAAAATATGAAACAGATATAATTTGATATCACTGAAAGTGTACTTTAGAATTCCTCAAAATACATTTACTAACTGTTGCCTACAATAGCAGGATGGAGAAGTAATATTTATTAAGCATATATTATTTGACAGAGTATGTATTAGATCCTTTACACACTTTTCTCATGTAATGACAAATAACTCCATAAGATAGGGGCAATGATTTTCTTCTTCCTTTATATATGAAAAATTTGAGAATCAAAAAGGCAAAAATATTTGTAAGAAGTAACACAGATAATACTCCATTTGTCTGATTCTAAGGTGTATGTCCTTTTCACTAAAGTATAATACTGCACTCACAATCATGTAGAGTAAATAGCATATTTCAAGTATTCCTCCATGATCAAAATCAAAGATATTTTATATTCATTGCATGGCATTTTAGCCCTGTAAAATTGAAGGTTTAGGAGCAAGTGACAAGAACAGTTTCATGCTGCTGCTCATGTTAATGATGATGATGATGATGATGGTAGGTAAAAATTACTGAGTGCTGTATTGTGCTAGATGATCTTCTAAACATTTTATATAGAAGAGTGGGCAAAAATAGGTTACATTTCCAACCATCATGACCTAAAATATAAATTATAAATAGATATGCAAAATAACAATAATAAGACAAATAATGCTAATAAAATATACAATTAATTAATAAATAATACATAAGAATGAACTTTGTGCTTTGCGTACTCACCACTGTAAACCTGCTTTTGCCCACCCCTTATGTTAACCAATGTGATCCTCACAACAACCCAATGGACTTAGAGACCTACATTGTCCCCATTTGGGATGTGGCTATAATACAAAGAAAGTTGAGGTAATGCATTCATGTTTGCTCAGTTAATCAATGGCTTGAAATGCATGAATTGTTGCCCCTCTGCCTGCACACTTAGTTACGTTTTGCAAGTGCATCCAGAGGAAGGATACATAAATAATAATGCATCAGTGCCTATTATGTGGCTGACATTTGACTAGGTGTATTTTGTGGACAAGTCCTGCCATGGGTGAGGACGATGGAGACACAAAGACCCAACTCCAGGGACCAGGTTCAGTGATGCAGATGCACTTTATTCAGGAAGTAAGCTAGCTTATATACAGAGATTTAGCCTATAAGGTTTTACAGCGTGTCCTTCATAGCCAATGGCTGAAAAGATTAGGGAGCTGTGTGGTTAGTGCTGAGTCACTTCATTATAGCGGATGAGCTCCCTTTCTGGTATGCCCAGGAACCCTCCTGGTATGCCCAGGAGGGTTCTGGGAGCTGGAGTATTCTCACAGCATTGTATCAGCCACAGCTGCTAGGAATGCACTCTGAGCTCCACCCACATCTGCCCCTTGTCTTTTAATTAAGCCAATTGGACTTGATGAATGACAGCTTGCTATTGTTGTAGCTTCTGAATGCTACACATTATGCAACAGAACCCTAGTAGAACTAAAACAACTATAATACCTATTATACTATATGCTAATAGATTAGCTGGATTAAACAATGAGGCAAGCTTCTGTAATGTTTGACTAGTTAGGAAATAGAACGGGGGGTCTTAAACAGGGGATTCCTCCTAGGGGTCAAGAGTCATTTCCCTCCCATTGTGTTACAGAGACCTTCTAGGTGCTGTTAAAGCAGTTCCATTTTGATTGTAAAAAATAGATGTATGTCCATGCACAACCCCTTCCCACAAAGGTCCCAGCATCCAAACACAGAACGGATGGCTTGCCGTGGGCTGCATACTGCATATGGTTGCAAGGCACATTACACAAATTACAACATGACAAATCATACAATTACAAAGGTACATTTCACCAGTCTCTGAGCACTTTGCCAAAAGCTCAAAATGTCTTTGGCCTTCTTTCTAGTCATGGGAAAAGCTTCCCACGGCAGGGGAGTGCTTCCAGCAAAGCCGCCCCCCACCCCCATCAGGATATTTCACATTGTCCAAAATCTGTAAGTACATTCAACAAAGGAGCCAGTGCTCACTCGAGTTGTGGTCTAGGAAATCAGTCCATGCACATGAGGCCTCAGCCACCCCCCTCATTCCTGCCATCCTGGTAGGTCTTACATTGTCCCAAGGAGGAGCACGTGGCAATGGCAGTCAGCATTTCCATCTCTGCTCCGGAGAGCATGATGGCATTCACCCCTATGTCCCAAACTATCAGCGAACCCACCAGCAGCTTAGCAAGCACTTCCTGCCATTCCAGCGGCCACTAGGTGATGCAAGCCTGGCTTCTGTTCATCCTCCTGCCACAGCTGCCGCAGTTTACCTTCTGGAGTCTGCTAATCACAACTCAGGCCCAATTCTCCTCATCCTCCAAAGATGAACCGAAAACACCAGCTCGCACTGCTGGGCTCGAGCCCCGGGCTGCCGCCGCCTGCATCTGGGAGTCAGAGGTTACTATAGCACCCATAAGCAAGAACTGAGCACCAGGGCCTGGGGGCCCGTCAGGGTTAATTCTCTGGGCCCACCCCACCAAAGCCTCCATATCCCCCCAGGTGAAGGGGTGCACATGCTGGCCACAAAGTCTTCTTCTGGAGCCCTGAGGACCTCCTCCCCTCAGGCGTAGTTAGTGTGAAGAAGGCCAGGGCTGTGGCTTTGGACAGGTGAAGATTGAACCACTTAGTGGGTGCCCAAGAAACCCTGTCAAGCAGGCTGGGGGGTTCCTGGGATCCAAATTGACTGAAAAACACAAGCATAACCTCCCTTGCATTAGAAGATGGTGTGATCCCCACCACTGTGCCATGGCTGGGTCCTTCCAGTGTCATTTCAGAGAGAGGGGCCGGGGAGAGAGAGAGCGAGAGATACAGAAAAATAGACGAGACAGAAAAAAGACACATGGGGGCATATAGGCTGGCCCATGGGTCTGCAGTGGGAACACGTGTTGGAGTTAAAGCTGGGGCAGAAAATGGTGTCTCAGGGGCTGGGGTGGGGCACTGAGCCTCGACAGGGAGTGCGGAAGTAGCCACTTCCACTTCTTTGGGTGGCAGAGCTGATGGCACGGTTTCTAATGTATCTAGTTTTGTTTCTGCACACTCGGCTGCAAGTCCATCAAACTTGGTGGCCCAACCCTTTTCTTCCTTTACAGGGGGAGGTGAATATGGAGCAAGGGGTTCCTCTGAAAGAGGAGTAGCCTGTAGGATCTTAGGGACTGGTGGAGGGTCCCCAGCAGGAGCACCGGTCAAGCAGGCATGTATTGCCAATAAGGCAGGAGTGAGGCTGAGAGGGAAGGTTTGCCCCCATGCACCTCGGCTAAATGAACATGACGGAGGGCTCAGGCCCAAGTATCTGGGTCCCAGAGAGGAGTTTTTTCAATCCAGGGATTGAGACCAGAGAGAATCTCCCAGTAAGTACAGAGATCCTTTTCACAAACTTCAACTCACCTACTCTGCAATAGGGCATGCAGGGCTTGAGCCTGTGGGGCTTGAGAGTGGGGGAGAAGGTTTCCCACTGCAGAGGGTCACTCACTTGTCCCTTGGATGCTGGTTAGGTTCCTGCCCGATGTTGGGCCCAGTTGTGAACAAGTCCTGCCGGGGGTGAGGACGATGGAGATGCAAAGACCCGACTCCAGGGACCAGGTTCAGTGACGCAGATCCACTTTATTCAGGATGTAAACTAACTTATATACACAGGTTCAGCCAATAGGATGTTACAGCATGTCCTTCATAGCCAATGGCTGAAAAGATCAGGGAGCTGCCTGGTTAGCGCCGAGTCACTTCCTTATAGCGGGTGAGCTCCCTTCCTGGGTGTGCCTAGGAGGGTTCTGGGAGCTGGAGTATTCTCAAAGCATTGCATCAGCCTCAGCTGCTAGGAATGCACTCTGCGCTCCACCCACAGTATTTTCTATATATCTTGCTTAAATATCAGAATGCAGGATACATAAAATAGTACTATGATTAAAAGTACAGGATCCGAAGTTGATAGGAATGGTATGTGGGTATGTATATTATTATTATTATTATTATTATTACCCTATTTTATGTATTTCATATAATATCCTGAAATTCACAGATGTAGCTTGCCCAAAGTCACATCACTAATATATGCTATAGATGTGATTTGGAAAAAGGATCCATGCCATTTACCCGAACATTTTAAAGCTGTGGTTGTAGAGCCAAATTTAAAGTAAAAATTTGGCAGGTATTCTTTCTTATTAAATGCAGGCAGAACATTGAAAAACTAATATTAAAGTAGGAAAGAAGGAGCATATGCAGGAAAGAATATACCTTCTTTTTCAGAGATGGAAGAAATTGTTCTTCTGATTAGGAAAAAACTGTACTTAGTTTCACCGTCTAAACTATGCTATATGGGATCTTCTTTACATCTCCAGTTTTTAGCAGAGTGAATGCATTTGCAGGACCTCAAAATACATATCAGTTGAATAAATTATCAGTGAGAGAAGAGATGGACTAAAGAGTAAAAGAATGGGTGGATGATAGCAGCATCGTGCAAGTTTAAAGTGGAATGTAACTCAAGTAGTTACACAGCCCAATCTTGTTACCATGAAAATGAGAAAATACAAAGGGATGTTCTTTCCTTTTATGCCTCCCAATATTCTTTTGGTAATGCCCTTTTCTATCCTGCTATTTCACTTTTCAAGACATAAAAGAATCCATTAATTAATTTGCATAAAACATACCTAAGCCTGCATACAAGATTCTAGACCTATGCTATCCAATGCAGTAGCCATTAGCCACATGTGGCTATTCACTTTTTAATTACATTTTTAAAAGTAAAATCTAGTTCTGTCATTGCAATAGCCACAATTCAAGTGCTCAGGAGTCACAGTACAGCAGGTAATGGCTGCTGTACTGAACAGTCAGCTATAGAACATTTTCATTACTGAGGAAAGTTCTGTTGGAGAGCCCTGTGTTGTAGCAGGGAAATGCAAGTTCTTAGGTAACAGGCACGGACCAAGGGGTTTGAGTCTGAGAAATTTGAAATGCTTTATCAGGTTAAATAAAACCAGGGTAGGATTTAAGGACAAAGGTAGACCCTGGAAAGTCTCCTAGTTCTAATAGATTTGACACAGGGCTCTGTTACAGTGTGTTCACTGATTCATCTTAGGATAGAAAACCATTCTATTTGCAGAGTAAGGATAACTAGTGAGCTATGGAATCACGGAAGGATCACAGTTACCTCCAGTTGGGTGATTAAGGAGGGTTTCTTGGTGGAGCTGATGACTGGGCATTAGTGTGAAGGAGTAGGAGATATTCAAATGAAGATTATGAGGAAAAAGAGGGGAAAAATGACAATCCAAACAGAGAGGGTAAATGTACAAATTCTTAAAACTTTCTTAGAAAACATCACTTAGTATTAATATGGCTCAATATGGGGTAATGGTGGAGGAATGCTAAAAGACAAGCATAGAGAGAAGCAGTGAATAAATTAGATAAGGAGGGAGAGAAACCAAGGAAGCAGCACAATAGCACCACTGTACATAAATGGTTTACATAGACATTAAAGTCAGTGATGGCTTACTTAACATATTAGTGGAGGTCTAAGAGCGTTAGTAGAATTTGAGAAAGAACTTGAATGATAACTTTGGGTTGCATAATGGAAAATAAATATAAGCCTATTCATTGTAAACTGAAAAACAATTTAGGTCATACAATAAAATCTACACTACTATAGAAAAAAATAAAGGGAAAAGCAAAAATCAGAGTTGATAAAAATGTATTCTATTTCTCACATCTAATTTTAAAATGTATTAAAATAATATATTCATAGACCTTGTAGTTACTTTAAAGAATCTGTTTCATCATACATATTGCATAATGAAATCAATTGCCTAAACAATTCAGGGAAATTATATACTTGTCTAATATAGTAAAATATAGAAGGCAAAAATTAATGCTATTGATGTGCTTAGAATTCTTTAATAAATAACTTTAATCTTAAATTTTTCTTTGCTCTTGTCAGTTTACCTGTCTTATCTCATCTGTTTCTTTTTTCCTCCTCTTTCTATGCTTCTATCCTTCTTCTCGGTATATCTCTTTCTCGCATAGCTTTTCTCTGTGTCCTTGGTACCTACAAAATTACCATTTTGTCCACAGCCTCTCTAACATTTGCTATTACCTGTCTTGCTAATAATAGCTAATCGAACAGGTGTGAGGTGGTATCTCATTGCCGTTTTTATTTGCATTTCTCTAATAGCTAAAGAAGATGAGCATCTTTTCATATATCTGTTGGCCATTTGTATTTCTTCCTGGGAGAAGTGTCTCTTCATATCCTCTTCTCATTTTTTTATTGGATTGTTTGTTTGTTTGTTGTTGAGTTTTATGAGTTCTTTGTATATATTGGATATTAGGCCCTTATCTGAGCTGTTGTTTGAAAATATCATTTCCCATTTAGTTGGCTTTCTGTTTATTTTGTTATCAGTTTCTCTTGCTGAGCAAAAACTTCTTAGTCTGATGTAGTCCCATTCATTAATTTTTGTCTTCACTTCTCTTGCCTGTGGAGTCAAATTCATAAAATGCTCTTTAAAACCCAGGTCCATGAGTTGAGTACCTATGTCTTCTTCTATGTACTTAATTGTTTCAGGTCTTATGTTTAGATCTTTGATCCATTTTGAGTTAATTTTAGTACAGGGGGAGAGACTGTAGTCCAGTTTCATTCTTTTGCATGTGGCTTTCCAGTTTTCCCAGCACCATTTATTGAAGAGGCTTTCTTTTCTCCATTGTGTGTTGTTGGCCCCTTTATCAAAAATTATTTGACTATATATATGTGGTTTTATTTCTGGACTTTTGGTGGGAATGTAAAGTAGTACAACCATTATGGAAGAAAGTATGGTGGTTCCTCAAAAAACTGCAAATAGAACTACCTTATGACCCAGCAATCCCTCTACTGGGTATATATCCCCAAAACTCAGAAACATTGATACGTAAAGACACATGCAGCCCCATGTTTATTGCAGCATTGTTCACAGTGGCCAGGACATGGAAACAACCAAAAAGCCCATCAATAGATGACTGGATAAAGAAGATGTGGCACATATACACTATGGAATACTACTCAGCCATAAGAAATGATGACATCGGAACATTTACAGCAAAATGGTGGGATCCTGATAACATGATACGAAGCAAAATAAGTAAATCAGAAAAAACCAGGAACTGCATTATTCCATACGTAGGTGGGACATAAAAGTGAAACTAAGAGACATTGATAAGAGTGTGGTGGTTACCGGGGGGGAGGGGGAAATGGGAGAGGGAAAGGGGGTGGGGAGGGGCACAAAGAAAACAAGATAGAAGGTGACAGAGGACAATCTGACTTTGGGTGGTGGGTATGCAACATAATTGAACGACAAGATAACCTGGACTTGTTATCTTTGAATATATGTATCCTGATTTATTGATGTCACCCCATTAAAAAAAATAAAATTATTAAAAAAAATACCATTTTGGAGTTCATCAGGTTTCTGGGTGACAGACAATAATTATTTAAAATAATTTAAATTATATTTGAGATTCTGGCTCTTTTGACATTGTGTCATCTTGGTAACTTATGACAAGAGAAATAATGGCAATGTGCTCCTGATTCTTTTCAGAAATAATTCTCATTTTCCTTTTAATTTTATTAACTTACATGATTAAAGCATTGCCCTTATAATCAGCATTGAGATCCTTCATCTATTTTGTTAACATAATATGTCATAGTAAATGCCATAATATAATAAGTATGTTTCTCTCCTTTTGGTAATACAAGATTATTGTCTCTAATACGTACCACATTCTCACCTCTATAATATATAAATAAATATTAATTTGTTTCTAAGAGCTGTATTTTTTGTCAGTGGGTAAGAGTTAGTACTGGATGGTTGGAAAATTTCTAGAAGTTTTCTTCACAATAGAATTAGACCATGTAAATTGTATTTTATTTTGGCAGCTGTATGAGGCTTTCTGTAATAAATTAGCATATTAAGTAATATGGTATACACATACTTGTAAAAATTAAAAAGTGCAATTTATGATATTTATTTCAAGATAAAATATAAAAAACCTGTGTTATTGAGATAATTTTCCCAAATGATTTTTTACTAAGCATCCTAAAGAAAAAAAAACTCACAAAATATTAAACCTGAAATACTAATTATTGTGTCCAATCTCAGTAGATCTCAGTGAGGATGTTAATGGTGTTCATATTGCTGTATTACATATTACAAGCAATTCTCTTTTTCAAGAAATGAGTCATTTTTCATAATTTTCAAGAATGAATCATCTTTCAATTCCTGTGTATTTGTTCATCAGGAAATATCTTTAATGGGCATATGGGTGCAGTCAATTGCTTCTGTATCATTGAAAATCCAGCAATCCAAACAAATCATTTTTATATAGTGCAGGTGTTATCTATTAGAAAAAAAATATGTACTTTGATGTTCTTTTAATTAAAGACTCAATTAAATTAGTTAGCATTCCATAAACAGATCAATTTATGTCTTTTGGTTATCAACCTGTCAATTCAAGAAAGTAGCAATAGTCAGTTATATCTGTGCTCCTGGTATTTTTCCTTAGGCAAGCACAAAGGGAACTAGGCAGCTCTGGTTTATCTTTTAATTCACACTTGCCAGCAACACTAAATTATACTTTATAGGGCAGAGTTTACAGAACTTGTAAGCATTGTAGTTCTCACTACAAGTAGATTCAGAATCCAGCTAAAATAAGTTTCTCCTTGGTATCCATTTACATTTACATTCAGTAAATAATGCCTTTGTAATAAAAATAAAACATTGCACTTTTACCATATTAAGATCTACCTGAATCTGTTAATGTTGACAGTAGAAAATCATAATGAGTTAATATTCCAAAACCTAGCACTTGTGTCTGGCTCATTTTCTCACTGGTTACAGAGCCTTGGATAAATAGTTTCTTTCTTTGGGTCTCAATATCTTCATTCACAAATTCAATAACACTGCAATGTTTAGAATATCTGAGAACCAGGCACTGAGAAGGGATTGATCAGTATATAATGATAAGATATAGCCTGTGTCCTGTAACTGTTCAGACTGGTAAAATGATGCCTTAATTTTTGTGGGTTTAGAAAAGCATCATTTCTAATGAAAGCAAAGAGAAAGAAGAAGGAGAAGGAGGAGAAGCCTTTGTATCTTTTCTTAAACAAAGTGAAAATTTCTATTGGTAAAACAGATTTCTGTCCTTCACCTTAGCCATACATGTAAACTTAGATTTATAATCAAAACAGAGTGAGGACCTACCCAGGCAGTGGCGCAGTGGATAGAGCATTGGACTGGGGTGCAGATGACCCAGGTTTGAAACCCCAAGGTCACTGGTTGAGCAAGGGGTCGCTCACTCTGTTGTAGACCCCTGGTCAAGGCACATGTGAGAAAGCAATCAATGAACAACTAAGGTGCCACAACAAAGAACTAATGCTTCTCATCTGTCTGTTTGTCCCTATCTGTCCCTCTCTCTGTCTCAGTCAAAAAAAAAAAAAAAAGAGTGAAGAATGTGTTTCTGAACTATAAAAATCTTTTGTCTTTTCCCTTTAGGACTATTGAAATAATTTTATATAACTAAAAATATTTTTAACATAAATAGTTAATTATCTTTGAAGAAAGACTCCCATCCCTTAATTCTAATATGATTCATTCTAGAATAGTGTCAATCTTTATAATAATAATTGTAACTATTGCTTCTGATACAATTAATCTGAAGTCTATAGTAACAAAAATGTCCAAATAAAAAAATTGCTTTTCTATAAAAGAATTAAAAAGAAAAATTTAAAAATGTATTCTTTGGCATTATTTAAATATACAGAAGAAACTTTGTGCCATTCTGGGCTGCATTTGCTCTATTATGCTAAACATTTTATGGAGTTCATTAGAATGATCATTTAACACCTGTATCACTGCCTCCTCATAGTACAATCTTCAATCAAAGTGTGAAGTAATCACCATAGCGGTTGTAATTTAGATTATGACTTAATAGTACTGGTTGTGAAGGATTAGACTTAAGTATGTGGAATTTCCCTAACCATTGATTTCAATAAGAGGACACATTTGAGTTAACAGCCAAAAGCTCTCCTTTCTCTTCTGAGAGGGGGATAATGGCTGAGCTGGCTTCAATGAGACGGGTGCTTTGTTCATTGGTGGTATCTGCTGTATAAAAATTATTCTTACAGAACTTTTGTTCTTAGAAAGTTCTGAAAATCTCTCTTTTATTAGGTACCTTTGCCAAGTGACACTTTCAATCAATTTCATCCACATAAAAAAAAAAAAAACAACAACCCAGTTTTAAATATAGAGACCAGTATTATCCAGCCCCTACTAAATATATCAAAGCTAAATTTGTGTTAAATACAGTATGGCTATTTTTGTGACATTTATAGTTAGAACCACTATTGAAGATTTCAAATAAAGTACTCCACTTGACTTTACAAAAGTTTGCATTATAATTTGAAAGAGAAAGATTACTAGACAACCAAATTCATCCCTCTAGCCTTTTACTACTCTTGATTTACTTGAGAGCCTTGAGGAAAGGAAATGAGGGATAAAAATTCACTAAGGAAATAAAATACATAAAAATACTCTAATGCCATGTTTTAGAATATGCCAAAATATACTCAATAACATATTTTCAGGTAACTGAAGCAAGAAAAACTATTATATAGACTAATTTTTTTCAGGAAAAAAATATATTTTTCTCTTTATGAGAGAAGCCACCTTCTTAAATTTGTTACATTTATAATGATGTTTAATGTGCTCTAATCTATGTTGTTTCAAAATAAAATTGGTGGAACATATGTAATCACTATCAATTGATAACTTATTGTGGGGATTAAAAGCATGGACATTGAAATGAGATAAATGTTTTTTAGAAGAAATTCTTTTTAGAACATTTGGATGACATTTAGCTTCTTTCATCCTTCATTTCTCAGTTCTTTTAAAACAGAAATGATAGCATCCTCTGAGTTTTGTAAGGATTAAGGTAATGTGTGTACAATATATATATATTATATATATACATAGTATGACCATATATATATATATATATATATATATATATATGACAAAGTGAGTGGAAAGTAAATGGTAGCTAATACCTATGCCATGATTTTATTTGTGTGTTTGTATATGCATCAAATTGGAAAATTCTGTCTACGCTTATACTGCTACTTTTGCAATTTATTATTTATTCTTCTTCTTAGCAAACTTTTTAACTTTTAGCTTACTCATCATTATGCCATACTTAAATTTTTGTTGCTGCTCCACTGAAATTTTATTCAGGAGCAGACATCTGTACCCAAATACTATTTGAAAAGCCATCACAATTCATGCCCTTTGGCTTGTCTGTCCTAAAAAATTAAAAGTACTAGAATGTGCTGATATCTATACCTAGATATTGATATATCCCTATCATATCTATATCTATATCTATATATCTATATCTATATCCTCTATATATAGATATTATGTGTCAATATTTTGCTTAGTTAAATTTTCTACTTTACACTCATATAAGAATTTTCTAAAAAGTCCAGTGTTCTTACTTTGACTTCCAACAGAGAATCAGACCTTGGTGATTTTTCATATTCATCATAAAATATCCACTCTAGTGAATAGGCTTATGAGCTTATTATATCTTAGGGGAGACAGATCATTGTTCACAACAAAAGAAACTACTTAATTAATACCCAATAGATTTTCTATTCTGCCTAAAGTCTCTGTTGCCACCATCCTGGGGATCTTACTGTAATTCTGACTGATCTTCTTTAGTATGCAAAATCACTTCCTACAAAATAGAAAGCATTGGCCCAGCCTCAGGCCAACTTACATCCCCAGTGGAATTCTCAAGCTTCTTTGCATCAGAATTTGTCTCCTACTTAAAGAAAATTCAAACACAAACCACTAAGAAAATAAAATTTTCTTGACATCTTACACTTCTTAAACCCTAATAACAATTATATAATTCACATAAAACAGAGACAGGATAAATTTTTGAGGAATTTTAATTTTAAAAAATAATAGATATATAAAATGGTAATTATCATGTGACTTAGTTCTCTAAATGATAAATGTACAAGCTACTGGGCCACCACAGAGAAGGAAAGCAAACCATGAACTTTACATGATAAAGCAGGGAAATGAGTTAGAATAGATGCTTCCTGAAGGATGAGTAAAATATTTTTGAATTAGATGTTAAAATAAAAAACAACAACAGAAATAACCCAATAAAAATAAGGTAAACATGGCTAGATTCTAGAATACCATTGGGGATCAGAGAGTAAAATTCCATCAGAAGAGGAGCTTAGGTCATTATCAAAGCATTGTATATTGTTGTGGGGAGCAAGGATCATATCTGGAGAAGACTGGAGTCAGGAGTAAGCAGCTAAGAAGCTCCTAAAATCATCTGGGAAATCAAGAGTAGTTTTCTTACCTGAGACTTTGATAATTGATAGATATGTGTATTCCAAACTGCCCTCTTGATGTTCCGCTTATCTGTCAGACCTCACCCTTACAGGACTATGCCCCTGAGACAGAGAAATCCCAAAAAGCTGTCAAGCTGCCCCAAGGAGGGGCTCCGGACATACCAGGATTTTTGATTCAACACCCTCATGCTTGAAGCCCCCCAGGAGGAGCATTCCGGACATACCAGGACTTTTGCCTCAGTATTCCCTCAGGCTCTCCCAAACACTATATAACTCGCCCCTAGTCTGTAACCCGGTGCACTTCTGGAGGAGTGCCCTGGCAGGTCTTTCTCCTCTAATAAAGCCTGCACATCTGGTGATGGAGTGACATCTCATTCTTACAATAATGAGGTTAGAAGTGGAAGGAGAGAAATTTAATTGTCAGTGTAAAAGTAAAGGTTTTATTGATAAAGTAAGTGGCAGAAAAATAGTGTGGAGAAAGATTCCAAGAGCTCTTCCCTTACCATGATAGATTAATTTTATCTGTTGACTTGAGTGGGCTAAGCTATACCCAGGTAGATGGTAAAATATTCTTCCTGGGTGTGTCTGAGAAGGTGTTTCTAGAAGACATTAACATTTGACTGAGTAAAGAAAATCACCTTCACCAATGCAGGTGTGCATCATCCAATCTGTTGAGCATTGTCTGAATAAAAAGAAAATACACAGAAAAGGCAAATCTGCTCACTGGTTAAGCTGAGGGATCCACTTCTCTGGTCCTCAGACACCAGTGCTCCAGGCTCTGGGCCTGTGGACCCGGCCTGAGACTTAACGGCTTTCCTGGTTCTCCAGTTTGCAGATGGCAGATTGTGGGACTTCTCAGCCTCCATACTCACCTTTGCCAATTTTATAAAACATCTCCTTTTATTTATATCAATATACTAGATCCTATTGATTCTGTGTAACTCTTCTAAAGATCACCTATTGGTAACTTTAAGTACTAAGGTAAGAGCAAATGCAAAAACTTTGGTGAGATTTAACAGAAATGGAATCCTGAAGCAAACTTTAATACAAATGTAAATTGTGATGGGCATTTCCTAATACTCTGTCTTGCCTTAGTTTCCTCACTTATCATGTGAGAAGGAAATTATTATCTATTTCAAAGCACTACTGTGTGAATGTGTTGGGCAAATAAGTTTGTAAAATTTGTGTTATCTGGTTTTGCTCACTTTTATTGTTAAAAATGGCCGCTGACCATGTGAATGCATTGCCCAGGTGATAATGTCAATTACCTTCATGTTTGGGTAGGGGCTTGGTTATGCTAATATGTACTGGGATTGTCTCGCTGAAAAGTTTTAAAAGGAGGAGCTAGGAGGCCATTTTGGGAGGAGACCACCTGGTGGCAGAGGAGAGGCAGCCAAGATGGTGGAGTGCTGAAGGAGAAGCCAGTTTATGGAGCAAGGAGAAGGGAGATAGGGAACAGAGTTGGGGGCCTTTGATTCTAAGAAAATTCGAATGAGTCAGTGGCTTTGGGAGCCCTGAATGGAACGGGAAATGTTTTCCCACTGTGTGTATTTTACTCGCTTGCTGAATTGAATGCAAGACTAGAAATAATAAAAAAAAAATGACCCACCAGTTTTTGGCTCTGTTGTTTCATTATGATCTATCTGAATTAAATGGGAACCTGCATGGACCAGGTAGCTGTAACGGTTACTGTGACTACTGGATTTACAGAATGTAATAAAATAATTGATTTTAAAAACTTAGAACAATGCCTATATTTTAAAATAGTGAATATTATTTTTGTTACCTGGGAAAACTATCAAAGATTGGGATCAACATTGGTCAAACAAAAGGATAAGAAGATCCACAAATGAATGAAGGGGGAAGTTGTATACAGGCAACTTCAAGGAGGAGAGGGTATGGGAATTCATCCATGTGCTAAGGGGCAGGTTAACACAGAAGATTAGAGCTAACAACCCAGTATTGGATGGCCCAGACTAATTGCCTTGAATAATCTGCTTGAACAAAGGGTACTTTTTATTACCTAATTCCTGGGGCTGTTATTTACTTTTCCTTTAATGATGTCCTGAAGTCAACAGAGGTGATTGATTAACCTGGAAGAATAAGTAATTTGTGGTTGAATCTTTTTTAAATCCATAAATATAGTGGATCATAAATATTTATCTTAAAAGAAAAAAATAGTAAATACCTTCTTCAAAATATGCCTTACCTGGCCCTGGCCGGTTTGCTCAGTGGTATAGCATTGACCTGGCATATGGAAGTCCCTGGTTTGATTCCTGGTGAAGGCACACAGGAGAAGTGACCATATGCTTCTCTTCCCCTCCCTTTTCTCTCTCTCTTTCTTCCCCTTCTGCAGCCATAGCTCATCTGATAAAAGCCTGTCTGTCCCACGTATTAAAGATGACTTCATGGAGCCTCCACCTCAGGTGCTAAAAGTTGCTTGGTTGCTAGCATGAAGCATGGCCCAAGATGGGCAGAAAATCAACCCCAGATTGGGGTTGTTGAGTAGATCCCTGTGGAGGCATATGCAGGAGTCTGTCTCACTCTCTCTCCTCTCCTCAGTTAAAAATGGTGGAAAAAAAAAAGAAATATGTCTTACCCAATATGATGAATGTACCCATAGAGAGTTTATAGGTGATACAGATTTCCCCTTGAAGCTTCAGGTTCCTTCTGTCCAAGAGCAGAGACAAGAAAAATTAACTTCATTTATTCTGAAACTTTCACTATGTTCTTCCTACTGTGATTTACAATGAACCAATACTATAGCTAGCTGGTAGGATATGTCAAGGCAAGAAAAGATAGCATTTAAGCACAGATTAAAATCTATAATACAGCTGCCATCAGGATTAAAATAACTATGGACATCTAAATCTAGGAAGCTCAAAAAAAATAGCTCTAGAATCAAAAGACAATTGGAGAGAATCACTGTCATCCTCAACTAAAAGTGAAATTAAAACTGGCTCACAAACTCTGTTTGCAAATGCTGACTTTTCAAATGTTATTTTCTCCTGGTAAATGTCATTTTGCCCTTATAAAAGTAATATATCCCCAGCAGAATAGTTTTTATGAGTTTGCTCATCCTTAAAGACAGTTTAAAGGTGGATTTTCTACTGAATAATGATATGTAACATCACACAATATTTTGTGATTTCTCTTGGCATTCTTGAAATAACAAAGCACTAAATTACACTTTCCAAAGTTAAGCACTTTATTTTATTGAGTATAGCTCAAAATATTTTGTTAAGCTCATATTCAAAATTAATCAAGTTAACAAAACATATATTTTAAAAATTTCTAGATTTCCAGAGTTGAGAAAATTAAGATGTGTCTATGCTATCCTTATTTCCAGATTGTCACTCAGGAAAACCAGTACTGCCTGACTAGGTGGTAGCACAGTGGATAGAGTGTTGACTGGGACTTGGAGGAACCAGGTTCAAAACCCCAAAGTTCCCCGCTTGAGTGTGGGCTTATGTGGTTTGAGAACAACTCACCAGCTTGAGCCCAAGGTCACTGACTTGAACAAGGGGTCACTCGATCTGCTGTAGCCCCACGGTCAAGGTACATATGAGAAAGCAATCAATGAATAACTAAGGTGCCACAATGAAGAATGGATGCTTCTCACCTCTCTCCCTTCCTGTCTGTCTGTCTCTATCTGTCCTTCTCTCTCTCTCTCTCTGTCATAAAAAAAGAAAGAAAACCAGTACTACTCAAAATACTATGTCTGATTTTCCCAAAATTTTGCTGATCATTGTAGTTTCATGTATTACCCCATGATTGTTCAGAAAATAAAGCAGCTAGAGTGAATGTATTTCAGTGTTAATTTGTTTTAGGTCCTTTTTTGTTGTTACGTTAGAGACATTAGTCTTACTGAATTAAAATAAATCTGTTTGTTAAACCGTTGAAAAACCATTAAGTAGAGTTAAAGATGTGAAAGAAAGCCAGTTCACTAGACTAGTTTTAAACACTCAAGAGCACAAATAGAAGAGAGTTTATTTTAAATTTGAAACTTTATCAAATACTTTTCCTTGAGTTGAAGTAATATATACTGCTCAGAAAAATTAAGGGATATTTCAAAATGAATATGAACTGATTAATAAAAGGAGCATTTGATTTTTTTATTAAACAAGAACATCATAAAAACAAGTGTTAAGTCAAAGAAAATTGTTCAGTTATGCAAATGAGATGCAAAACCAACTTTTATTTTATTGGTGAACATGCACTATACAAAAGGCTGAAACTACTGAAGTATCTGCATGTTCCCTGATCTTCTAATTTTTGTGAGCAATGTAAATAAAGCCTTAAACATATTTTACTAATGTATCACACTTCTGCCAGCTATCCCTGTGTTAGGACTTCAGCCATATTTTTTGCATATTGCCTTGCTAACAACTTTGCTTGCATTCTTGTCAGAGTGACTACACTGCCTACTGCAAAGAAAGGTGATATCTGTGTTCCCCACCTTTTAGAACATAATAAAGAAGTAAACATTTCTGTACACAACCTCTTTGAGCTATTTAATTTACTTTTTGATACAAGGAGAATGACATTGAATAGTCCACAGAGAACAAAAGCAGTTTTTCATACTATGAAATGTTCATTTAATCACTAGAAATACTACTAATATACATTCAAAAAAAATTTTTTTGCGACAGAGACAGAGGGACAGATAGGAACAGACAGACAGGAAGGGAGAGAGATGAGAAGCATCAATTCTTCATGCAGCACCTTAGTTTATTATTGATTGCTTTCTCATATGTGCCTTGACCCGGGAGCTACAGCAGACTGAGTGACCCCTTGCTTAAGCCAGCGACCTTAAGCTCAAGCTGGTGAACCTTGCTCAAACCAGATGAGCCCACGCTCAAGCTGGGGACCTCAGGGTTTTGAACCTGGGTCCTCTGCATCCCTGTTCAACACTCAATCCACTTCACCACCACTTGGTGAGGCAAAAGAGATTTTTAGTAATATTGCAAACTAAATATATATATATATATATATATGTATGCTATTTATGAAATTACTGGATAGTCAGGTGGATTGAAATGATCACAGAAATATTCCACATACAGTATTAATTGCTAAACTGACAACTGTTAATGGTAAGCATAATATATTACTCTTTGTAATATATTTGAAGTAAATATTAGTGAGTGGGACATCTGTATATTATAAAGACAAATTACTATTTTATATTTATGATTGCAATTTTTTAAAAATGTACTTTCTCAGGACATTATGCCAACTAGAATCATTTAAGATATTAATTGATGCCCTAGATCCCAGAAAACTTAGAATTTCCATACGCAAGAAAAAGCGATAGGGAAGAAACCTCAGACTTTGCCTTCAGCTCTACATTTGTAGAGACCATCTTGTGCAATCCTAGGATAGAAAAGCCATGGTCTGTCTGCTTGATTCATGAAACAATGTACCCTTTCTTTCTTCCTTCAAAAACACATACAGGCATAGACAACAGCTTTGATGTTTACCACATTAAATGCTTGTGATAGCCCATCCATACTGCCCTGAGTTTCTTTTAATTTACCTCTGTGACCAATGAAACAATCTGTTTCTCTATCTAAATCGTACCATGGATGGAACATTTCTCTAAGTCAATCTTCTTCCTTTATTATTACCCCATTCCTTTTGCCTGTCATGTTTTATTTAACATATTTAAACAGAGCTTATTTTTTTCCCATTCGAATTATTTCCTTTGACTTTTCTAATTTTATTTATTATATCACCAAGGTTGAAAATTACGATTCTGCTTTTCTGTGACCCTAGAATGAGCAGTTACCAAACCCTGTTTCTCCTGCCTACATGATGTTTTTATTTTTCTTATTTACTGATCTCTATAGCAACAACTATTTTCAAGATCTCATAACTTGAGGTAGTTTCTCAAAGTGCTCATCAATTTAGCCATATCACATTATTCTCTAAAATGTATTGTACACAGGATATCAACCTCTGAAACACAACTCTGATTACAGCTCACCCTTCTGGAAATGCTTTAACTATTGGTTTACAGATGTCATTAAGATGTTTATATTTTTAACATGCATTGTGCAAAATAATTGCTAATAACTTTGCCTTTTATATCGGTATTAATATACCCTTTATCCCTTTATTGTATTTAGTTGTTAGAGGCATTTTCCATGTCTTTATTAAATCTTCTAGAAAAATATAAATTTTATTAGTGTTTTTAAAGAATCCATTACAGTTTTGTTTTACATATTTAGTTTCTAATTAGTTCTATATTTTGTTATTTATCATTGCATTATTCTAATTTTTACTGATACATACTTTTTATGAATCTTTTTTTTATTTTAAAATTAAATTACCCTCAGAGATTCTCTATGAAACTACATAAATAAAATTCAAATACCTTAGGCTACATTCAGAAGTTTACAGTCTGACCTCAAACTATTTTTTAGATTTAGTTGAGTTATATGGGATTTCTTTCTTATTTTTAACTTTAAATAATTTTTGTTTTGTTTTGTAGGTAACTACTTTTTTTATTGCTGCTTTTAACTTTTTATGCCTTTAATGTTTTCTGTCTTTGTGTTTTTGATTTTTTTAGTTGTGTGCCTCTATTTTGCTTAGTTCTTCATCTGAAATTTTATTCTTTTCTTTCATTTGGGACATGTTTCTTTGTCTCTTCATTTTGGCAGCCTCTCTGTGTTTATTTTTATGTATTAGATAAAGTTATTATGTCTTTCAAGCTTGGTAGAGTGTCCTTATATAATAGGTGTCCTATAGCGTCCAGTGGAACAGCCTTTCTCTTCACCTGAGTTGGGTACTATAAGTGCACCTCTCATGAGGGATGTGTACATCCTCTTGTTCTATTTAGCCTTGACTGCTGATGGCAGGTCAATGGGAAGGATTTATCCCCAGGCTAATCAGCTGCAAGGACTGGCTGCAACCATGAAGAGGGACCAGTTGTGCAAGGATTGATCCCATAAAACACGACTTACTTCAATGGGTCCCCTGATGCCTGCTGAGCCCACTTCTTAAGTATGATCCTTGTGGTGGTGATTCAGTGATGCTTCAACAAGGTCTGAAGCTATCTACTCAGTGTGCTGGTTCTGGAGCCTCCTGGGAGAGGCATGCTAAGGTCAGCTGCCACCTGTTTTCTGCTTGGGGCCACCTGGTATGTGCTACAAAATGACTTGTGTATGGCTGCTACTTGTGCTACTTTTGGAGCTGCCCTGGGGAGGCCAAGCTGTGAAACAAAGCTGGCTGCTACGTACCACGCCTGGGGCCACTTAGCTAAAGGTACATACAAGGCATGCTGAGGCCAGATGCTGCTTATTTGAGAGATTTTGGTAAAGTCTGAAGCATGAGCCAAGGCAGGCTGTTTATATGGAAAAGCCTCTGGAAATAACATGGTTGGGTTTGCAAATTGGAAGAGGTGGGGGTCTCCTGGAATCACCAGGATAGGGCAAACAGTGTTAGGTTGATGGAGACTCAGATATGGCACCAGCCTATGAGCTCTATGGGGGAAGTGCCCAGAAAAGAAACAATGGCCTCTGCCAGCACTGTCATCTGAAAGAAAGCTGCCCCTTCAGCTTTCTTACCTGATGCAACAATTCTGTTCTTTCTGTATTTCCCCAGTGCCTTTAGAGGTGCTCCCCAGTGCTGGATCTTAGAGGTAGAGAGTCCATGTAAGTCTATGCATGGACTCTTTAAGAGGAACTGCCTGGAACTCCAGGAGCCCTCTATCTCACTCAGACACAACCTCTCCTGGTTTTATTACCATGGTTATGGAGACTTCTCTTCCAGGGACTGGAAACCTAGGCTGGGGGACCTTGTGTGGAGCTGGGACCCTTCACTTCTTAAGTGGGACCTCTGTAGTTGAGATATTCCTTCTGATTTTTGTCTGCCACACTTGGGTGTGGACAAACTTGTTCTGTATTTCTACCCCTCCTACCAGTCTCCATGTGGGTTCTTCTTTAAATCACTAGTTGCAGGATTTCTGTTCAGCTAGACTTCATGCAGTTCTGAATAATAATTGTTCTGTAGTTTAGTTGTAATTTTGATGAGGTTGTGGACCACATTTACCTACTCCAACACCTTTACTGGACGCCTGAAATTTCTTTTAAAACAACATTTCTTTCTTTCCATGACGTCTTCTACTCTGGTTTCCACCATATTTATCTCTTGTATACATGCACGAGCCTCCTGAATACTTCCCCAGCTTACACCCTTGTTTCTTTCTTTACTTTATTCTCAACACAGTCACCATTGACACTGCTAAAACAAAAATCAGATGATTTCATTGTTTGGCTCAAAACACTTCCAATGCTGTCATTTTTATTCATAGCAAAACCAATGTCCTCACAGGAGCCTATAGAGACAGACAATCTGACCCTACAATCTCCTGACTTCACCTCCTACCATCTCCCAATTACGACATGGTCAGACTCCACAGATCCTTTTCTTTTTCTCCACCAGAACATCTCATTTTCACCTTGTGCTTTCATAGTAACAAACTTGCAATTTTCTAATGATGCACTTTTCTTTATTATATTTAAATATAATTATTTGAGTCTCTATCTTAATTATAAACTTTTGAAGGAGATGACATATTTTCCACCCTGTATTTTTTTAACTATCAATATCTAAATGTTTAGACAACAAATGCATATTGACTTATCATAAATAAAGTTGGGACTTTCAAGTTACTGTAGGCACAAAGTGTATAAATTGAATTATAGTAGAATTCAATTTAAATTGCCAATTAAAGAATTAATTACATATAACTTTGTGTTTTTCTTGTAAGATTTATGGAAAATTAATAATTTAAATAAACATAGGCTACCACAAGTGAGCAAGAGTAGGCTTTAAACTAGCATAGTTTTACCTATATCTTCAGTTTTTAATAATTTCCTAGGACCGCTGGGCTAATGATACATATATATACTGTACCAGAAAACTACCAAGAATAACAACTTCTCTTAGATCATTCTGCTCAGATGTCAGTTTCTGGAAATGTAATAAAAAAAATACTTGGATCAGTCCTACTTATACAATGTGGTAAGCCCAGCACTGATCAGAATAAGAAATAAATTCGGGCTGGCTTTGAGGAGCCACTGAGCCATTTCACCTGCAGATGTTGTAAAGTACCAAAAGGCTACAGAATTAATATTAATATTTTAGGAGGCTTGGAGAACATTTTATTAATTTGGATTAAGGTGTGCAGAGAAATTGTGAGAATAGTTTCTGTACTGTGTGATTAGCATAACCAGGATGGCTCTTGCCATATTATTGTAAATGAAAAGGGAAGGAAAGCATAGATTCCCTGACATTCCACCACACCTGTGGGGAAAGGAGTGAATGGCTAGCCAGGTGCAGGAAGGGAAAAGCCAAAATAAACCTTTTCTTATAACTATGAGCCATTTGCGGGCATTTGTCCCCACGGAAACTACCTCTTATGTAAATGCATGTGGTTAATACGTCTGACTCTGGACAGAGAGATGGTGGATGAACACTAGAAAATATAAGAAGGCCTTTTAATATGTGAAGAGATATCTTTCTACCATTGTGTTGACTTGTAAATTTTGTTTTCTCCAAAATGATGTATGGTTTGCAAATTGAACGTGGTCCTATCATGTTAAAGGACATATGACTATAACCAATAGCGGTAAGGGGCTCCTAATTGCAATTTTTGCTTCTGTACTTCCCACTTACAAAACTATAAAAACTAAGTAGAACAAAGGGCCAGCGCGCTCTCTGTCAGATTTCTGTCGGAGTTTCCGCCGCTTGGCCAAGCTAGACAATAAAGCTTTAATGTGTAAACGACGGACCTTGCTTCTGTCTTCCATAATTCGGGTCCCTCCGAATTTGGATTAACAGCTTAATTACTGAACTGCGGAGCTCAATTCTGTGCATCTCTACAAGTCAGTTTCCTACAGAGTACACCACACAATTCCTGCAAATAAATATATTTCAAAATGTAAGGCTGATCCTGCTCTATTATATCGGGTGAGAGCTCAATTATTTAGCCATGTGTTATTTATTTATTTATTTTTTTAATTTATTCATTTTAGAGAGGAGAGGGAGAGAGAGAGAGAGAGAGAGAGAGAGAGAGAGAGAGAGAGAAGAGACAGAGAGAAGGGGGGAGGAGCTGGAAGCATCAACTCCCATATGCGCCCCGACCAGGCAAGCCCAGGGTCCCGAACCGGCGACCTCAGCATTTCCAGGTCAATGCTCCATCCACTGCGCCACCACAGGTCAGGCACTGCGCCACCACAGGTCAGGCACCATGTGTTATTTTTAGCAATTTTGTCTGTAGAAAATATAATAAGGCTTTTTTTTTGAAGTGTGAAAACATTTAGGACAATTTACACTTTTGAAAGAGACACATTGCAAACAGTTTTGTATAGTTTCCTTTGATTGGTCTTAGCCACCAGTACATTGTCATCTTCCTATTGGGCTCCCAAAGAATGCAGACAGAATGAAATGTATCTCTAGCTTTTGTTTTAGTTTTCATAGTTTTATCTTTTAATGCTGAGAAACACTTTAGAAAAACTGAGAAAGCATTTTCTTTGGCATGCTTCTCAAAAAACCAAAACAAAACACCTCTTTCTTTTAATGTGACTTTTCTGATGGTGAGAAAGAAAAAAGTGTTGTCTCACATTTTGTAATTTTAGTTCTTCCATGATGTGAGAGAGCAGGATAGAGATCAGATAGCCCTGGGGCACCAGTTCAGCACCCAGTAGGTAAACTGTGTTCCTGCAGGAAAGCAGAAATAATGATGGTACGTGTACCAAAGTGGTACTGTGAGTATTAAGTGAAATAATGCATTGAATAGTTACCATAATGCCTGATATAAAGTAAGGGACTGGTAATTCTGTTTTAGAATTTTATGTTTTTGATATATAAATTTTATTACTGCTTTTCTGATTCCAATGAAATTCAATTAAGAGCAATTTGTCACCTGCTCACACAGGCAATATTTGGCAATATCTGGAGACATTTTTGGTTGGTATAACTTGAAGCATCTAGTGAGTGTTAAACACCCTACAATGCACAAAAATGCCTCCAAAGTAATGATCTGTCCCAAAATTCATTGTGCCATGGTCCAAGTTGTCAGGGTGCCAAAAATGAGAAACCTTGCCTTACTATGCCCTTTCCCCCTTTACCTGCTCACTCCTTCTTATTCCTTTCCTGCCATCTACTTTTTTTATTTATTATTATAATTTTGTCTCCATTCCCTCACAGTAACTTTTAACTACACATTGGATCCTGAATTTTTTTTTTTAGTTTTATGTCTTCAATATATTTATATGCAAAATGACCCGCATCATTCTCACACAGACGTTGGGAGAGGTAGTCTGCCATGGACCCTGAGTGTCAATGAACTTCCTAGTTAAGTGTGCTAGGTAGCAAGGGTTATGCTGCCCACCCAGGTACTAAGCAGTTTCAGTAGCTAATTGCTTAAGCTACTGCTGTCATTTGAGCCAGTTATCAGAAAACAGCTACGATGTAATTGTTTGCTCCTTGAGAAAAGCGGGGAACTGGCTTGGCTGAGATGTGCTACAGGAAGTGCTGGCCCCTTGGCCCTGGGTTCTTCAGCTGTGGCACAATACATTGTGTGTATACACTCCTTGTGAGCCGGTGGTGTCCCACTGTGAGGCTTGAGGGCTGAGAGAACTGGTACCACCATGCTGGCACTCCCACTGTGTGTTTAACTGTGAGTAAAAGCTATCTTGCTCTGATCCACCCAGTCTCCTTATCTATTTTCAGCAACTAGAAAGTTCGTGAATGGTCAACTTGTTGTCCATTGTCTATGAGGTTGGGATTTCCCCCTTATAATTCATGTAATTGAGAGAAATCAGTAGCACTCAATTTCTAAAATTCCTTTTCAGTTTTCATTTTTATTCCAATATCGTAGTAATTGATCCTAACTGGTTGATTTTACTATTGTGTTCATCATTGCTCATTATTACTGGAAAGGCCCAGACTTGACCACAGATTTCTCTGATTCCAAACTACATACTCTTTCCACCACATCAGGTGTGGTTACCTAGTTTTTATCCTAATCCCCATTAAACCCTCCACAGAAACCTTTTCAAATTTTCAATTTAGTAACATTTGTGCCTTGAATAGTAATTTTTTTTTCAATATATAGTTGGATTTTCTGCTAGACTGTAAATTCTTTAAAATCTGAGTTGTGGCCCTGGCCAGTTGGCTCAGCAGTAGAGCGTCGGCCTGGCATGTGGGGGACCCGGGTTCGATTCCCGGCCAGGGCACATAGGAGAAGCGCCCATTTGCTTCTCCATCCCACCCCCTTTCCTTCCTCTCTGTCTCTCTCTTCCCCTTCCGCAGCCAAGGCTCCATGGGAGCAAGGATGGCCGGGGCACTGGGGATGGCTCCTTGGCCTCTGCCCCAGGCACTAGAGTGGCTCTAGTTGGGGCAGAGCACGCCCCGGAGGGGCAGAGCATCGCCCCCTGGTGGGTGTGCCGGGTGGATCCTGGTCAGGCGCATGCGGGAGTCTGTCTGTCTCTCCCGGTTTCCAGCTTCAGAAAAATGCAAAAAAAAAAAACAAAAAAAAATCTGAGTTGTATTAATCTTTGGATTTGTGTGCCACAAACTTAGAAATATACCACAAACATAGTAGGCTATTTATATTTAGTAAAACTGAGACAAGCAATATATACTTTGTTCTTATATATGATTTTGTCAACCCTAAATATAGTTTTTAAATTGTGGGGAGTTTTAAAATTTCTTCTATAAAGGTTGTTTAGAATACATCTCAGTATTATATACATTCATTAGGGCTTATCAATATTCAGCTGAAGATCCCAGCCTCAGCTCTTGTGTCAATAAGGCTGTTAAATAGGTCACCTATTAACAAATCTCAAAATAAATAATATTGTTCCCCAAAGACTGACCCTGACACTCAAATCATATGAAAAAGCCACATTTAAGTAGTGCAAGGGGGGAGGAGAAGACAGAGAGAGAGAAAGAGAGAGAGAGAGTAAGAGAGAAAGAGACGGGGGGGGGGTAGAGAAGCAGATGGTTGCTGTGTGCTCTGATCAAGAATCAAACCTGCGACTTCCATACTGTGGCCTGACACTCTACCACTGAACCAACTGGCCAAGGCTATCTCACTAGCTTTAGCTAGTATTTAGTTCACTTGTCTTTTTTTTTAACTTCTCTATTTTCATATTTCTCTCACTTTGATATGAGCATATAATTATAGGGACATATTTCATTATTTTCATTTTAAATCAAAGTTTTATAGCTCACTCGAACATTTAACTGCTTTAGCAAGAACAGTGATATTGAACAATAAACTGAAAGAAAAAAATATTTTCACATAGACTGATAATAGATTTACTAACTTTTGCTTAGTATTAAAATTCTTCATAGGCCCTGGCCGGTTGGCTCAGCGGTAGAGCATCGGCCTGGCGTGCGGGGGAAGGGTTCGATTCCCGGCCAGGGCACATAGGAGAAGCGCCCATATGCTTCTCTACCCCCCCCCCCTCCTTCCTCTCTGTCTCTCTTTTCCCCTCCCGCAGCCAAGGCTCCATTGGAGCAAAGATGGCCCGGGCGCTGGGGATGGCTCTGTGGCCTCTGCCCCAGGAGCTAGAGTGGCTCTGGTCGCGACAGAGCAACGCCCCGGAGGGGCAGAGCATCGCCCCCTGGTGGGCAGAGCGTTGCCCCTGATGGGCGTGCTGGGTGGATCCCGGTCGGGCGCATGCGGGAGTCTGTCTCTCCCCGTTTCCAGCTTCAGAAAAAAAAAAAAAAAAAAATTCTTCACTTTTTTTTTATTCAATACAACAGGGGAAAATGAAGTATGACTTGACCTCATTTTGATATTGGTGCCATTCGCTAGAGTTGTTCATTCATAAATTCTCCTTAAGAATAAATGTTTCACATTGTCCAGAGGAGAATTTTTTTTTAAGTCAGTGTGAATTTTAACCTTTGTAGGGAAAATTCTTGGGCAGTTATACTAAATGTGCCTTCTATCACAACTGCACACTCAGCATAGTTCCTTTGCCATAATGGATGACAGTTTAAATAAATGTAATTTTTAAGCTTGTAACTAATTCTAAACCAGCAAGCATAAAATATGTGTTTAAAAGGATGTTCCTTTTGAAAATAAATATTTTCCAGATTTTCTGAGCATTGTATGCTACATAATAAATGGAAGATATATTTGCACTGCATATTTTTCAAGGACTCTTTAAGGAGCCATACCTAGTATAAAACTGGTTATTGCCTATCATGACAGGTAAAAAAAAATCCTTTAAATCTATCTTCACATATTCTGAAAATAATGCGTTTGTCATTAGTAGTCAATACAGACAACATATAATATTTAATTTAAACATGGCAATCAAGCAAAACAGGGAAGGAAGTTTGTAAATATTGCTTCTCTGGTTTTGGAACATAATGTGACATAAGCGATCAGCACCAGCAGTTGACCTCTTGTCCATTTCACCCACCTCAACCCCTTTCCCACTGATAACTAATATATTCTTTTTATATTTGTTTCTGTTTTGCATTGTTCATTTCTTTTGGTTTTTTTTCTAGATTTTACATACGAGTCAAATCTTACAAATTTCTATTTTTTTATTTAGTTTTCTGACTTATTTTACTTAGCATAGTACCTTCAACTTCCATCCATGTTGTTGCAGTTGGCAACATTTGACTCTTTTTTATGGCTGAGATATATATACATATATTTCACATCTTTTTCCATTCACCCACTGATGACAATGTTATATTTAATTTCTTTTAAATGTTCTACAAATATATGATATGGGATTATTTCTTAATTTTGAATGCCCTATTGAACTCATAATTATCAGGAGCAAGTAGTTTGATGTTATAAAGCTTGCTTATATTTGTTATTTGAGTTATATGCATTAGTTGAACTTCTGGTTAAATTTCTCAACCTTCAGGTAACTATAGATGGGTAACTTCACATTATAAGCAGTCTAATGCCGAATACAATTGGAAGATATAATTCACCACAAATATTTTAAAACAAATATTTTAAAACATATGTTTTTAACTCACACTGGTAACTGACTTCCAAATGCAACATCTGTGCTGTGTTTGTGTAACTTGAATATTGAGGCCATTTAATTGGCTCTGTGTGTTTTGCCATATCTAACACTTTGTGGGATAAATGGGGTCTAATCAGCTGTAATCTTCCAGGGTGCAAATGATTTCCCAGGAATAAGTTAGCACATGGGGACTGTACTCTCTCTTTCTGATCACTAGAGTATAATTTAACAAATTGTCCTTGCAGTGGGCTAAATGATACCCCAATGCTCTGTATAAGTTAATTGCACATTTTAAGTTTCCTAACTTACTGTCATGACCGAACTGAAAACAGGAATACAGTCAATTCAGTTTGCCTCTGAGCATGACTTGATGATATATTAAGTGTTCTGAACTTCTTGGAACTTCTATGTAAATGAGTAAGGTTTCTCAGCTTCACTTGCCCTTTTATTCTTTGGAGTATCCTGCCCCTCCAGGGACAGAGGAGATAAAACTATTCCTCTGCTTGTCTCAACCTTTGGGGAATCTGCTTTTCAGCTGTTGGCAAAGAATTCCCCTTATCTTACCCTTATGATAGAAGAAGCTGTGTCAGGTTTGGGAAAGCTATCACTGTATATCTATATTTTGAGGATGAAATGAGAGTGCTATGCAAATGCCTTGATTTTTCTAAGCTTCCCAGGACTGTTTTAAGTACTTCAATAAATAAAAGAATGAAGCTTAGTTATATTTAGAGGTGAAGAAAATCCATAAACTCTGTACCTTTTCACAACTTATTTCAATCAATAAAACATGCATTGAAGATCCAGACTCTTTAATTAACTGCTATAAAAGATGAATTTTGTAAAGTGAGAAGGTCAAATGCGAAGGGAACAGATCGGGGTTAATGCTATCTTTCCTAAATGGCGTCTTGGCCTTTGAGCAATTTTAATTAACACTTTTTAAACATAATATAATTCTTTCCATCATTAGACAATGTCTGACTGTGTAACCAAGATGAATAATGTAATCTGGAGATGTTGGATGTGGGGCCCTGGGGAAAAAAATGTGCAAACTTTCAGTACAACTGAATTAGGGAAAGGGAGAGTTTTCTGGAACTGGAGTGTTTCACTAGAGCCCTAAAACTGCTGGTGGATCCAGGAAGTCCCCCAAAACCTTGATGAAGTGTACTGTGTCCATTACTTTTATGAGAACACTGCTGCTTTATGGAGGAGTTGTAGGTAAAATATTTAAATAGAAATTTTTCTATGAATTTTAAAGAAAAATATAATATGCATTATTTTACATGAACATGGATGTTTGCAATGGTATTTGCTGGGCTACTGGAATACAGCACTGCTTAGCCAGACATACAACAAAAAAATAAAATAAAAAGATTGTCAATCTACCAAAGCATACAGAACTCTGAAGTTGTCTATATCAAAATAGCTTTAGCCTTGGCCGGTTGGCTCAGTGGTAGAGTGTCAGCCTGGCATGCGGAAGTCCCGGGTTCAATTCCCGGCCAGGGCACACAGGAGAAGCACCCATCTACTTCTCCACCCCTCCCCCTCTCCTCCTCTCTGTCTCTCTCTTCCCCTCCCACAGCCGAGGCTCCATTGGAGCAAAAGATGACCCGGGCGCTGGGGATGGCTCCTTGGCCTCTGCCCCAGGCGCTAGAATTGCTCTGGTTGCAAAAGAGCGACGCTCTGCATGGGCAGAGCATCGCCCCCTGGTGGGCGTGCCGGGTGGTCCCGGTCGGGCTCATGTGGGAGTCTGTCTGACTGCCTCCCCGTTTCCAGCTTCAGAAAAATACAAAAAAAAAAATAGCTTTAAAATAATTCTATCTTCCACATCTACTCTCATATTCAGAATTATATTCAATATACACATATGTATATATTCATATATATTTCTATGTGAGTCTATATATAAATGTATGTAAATATCATTATTGAAGCATGCAAATTGGAAAGCAATTGCACCATGCAACAATAATATATACTTCACAAGAAAATATTTATAGCTAAAGACAATGGTAAGATGCTTATGATTTTTCAAAATATAGTTGTAATTATTATTTTTTCTTTAAATATGCCACCTTTAAAAACTAAGCTTTGAATAACCTGGTTAAAAAGAAATATATTTAGTTGCATTTTGGAAAGAGCAAGATATGTCACCACATTTTCTTGTGACTGTCAGAAGCTACTTTTTCTTCTGTAAGATCAGTGTTTATAAATCACTCGCTTTCTAAGCAAGTACTTAACAGACATCATATCTCAAAACATCAGAATATTCCTAGGAGGGTGAAAAAGAGCAAATAGCATTCTTCTCAGTGATCAGAATCTGAGGCCTTGGGTTGAGTTACTGAAACACAGCGATGCTTGTCTCAAATCACATAGTGAACTTAGAGCATCAATCATAACTCAGGGAGAGAATTCTCACTACTGTGGTTGCAACTGGTTTCTCAGTGCAGCTGAATGTCCTTTCCTTTTTCTGAGGGGGTATAGGAGATGAAACATTTATGATAAAAATAGATACATATTTCTTCCAGCAATACCCTTACAGGTTAATGTGAATATCATTTGCATGCTCAAATTCCCCAGTTAGATTTTAGCAGCTCGCAGCCTAAACAAAAGAAATAATAATAATATTTACCATATTTCTGCCAGGATTTTATTTTTCAAAGGCCCTTCTCTTTCTACTTTAGTCAGCTGTGACAACAAAATGACAAATTATTTTTCTTTTGTTTGGACACCTCACTATATGTCTGTAGTCATGTGCAGTTTTTTTGCTTGTTTGTTTTGTTTTGTTTTTAGGGGGGACAGTATGACATTTCCATGTGATTTGTTTTCTGGGTAAAAAGATTCTTTCATTATAAAAAGGGTTACTACAGGGTTAACAATATCAATGCATAATGCCATACACGGCTGTTTGGACAATATAGCCGACACTGCTTACAGCTACCCTGAGTGTTTATTGTTGGCTGTGAATTAATCTACTGTTCAAATGTGACATATTCAGTAAAATGACATGGATCAGTGGCTGGTTCAAGGTCCCTGCTATAACAATATGAGGTAAATAAAAAATAATTCTTCACAGTCAAAAATGATCCTAAACTTTGTGAATATCTAAATCAATTGAGTATTGACTAAAATTCCTCTTACCTACATAATATGCTATTTAATATTTTTTAATGCTGATGGCTAATTACCCTTCCCACATTGAGAAGAATATTGCATTGCTGAATTTCATAAAACTCTGATTTCCAGAGGAAAACCCTCATCTGGAACTTTCTTGTGAGGTCAATTTAAGATTTTATATCTTTTTCAGGTGCCAATAGTTTGGTGAGATGCATGTGGGTGTCCAAATTTTTTTCCATTTATCACTGTCACAGATACAGTGCATATGTGGGATTTGACATCCAACTTGCACAAAGACACAGGTTGTTAAATATTAAAATTAACAGTTAAAGCATCATTTTTATAATATAACTGTGAGAAGTTCTTTTAAAAACAGACGTAAAAATTGAATGCGGGGCAAACAGACTGGATTTCACTGCTGGAGGAGAAACTCAGCTCTGTTTTTATATTAAACTTTTGCTTAAGATTTCACTAGAAGGAAAGATGTAAAAACGGGGAACAACACAGGTAAGTTCAGCTCATTGGCCAATGATTTGGGCTGCTGTTTCTTTCTTCGGAGTATACTGAATAAACTGGACCTAAGTCAGCCATCTGTGTTTTCATCTCCACATTTATACTCTGGGACTAACCATACCTTTCTCTAATGTTGTTAGGAAAACTGAATGAGAAAATTTTTGAAAGGCCCTTGCAAAAAGTTACTCATTATTCTTTAAGTTTTCATTATATATACGTATTACTGCTTACTAATAAATTCAGATTGTATGACAATATCATTTATGTGAATTCTGAAATGCAGAAATTTAAATTTATATAATTGACACAGTAAGATTAGTTCAGGCGTTATTCTCATATTCTTAGAGCATTTGATCATGTAGATCCTTCAACAAGTTACCCTTCCTTAGGCCCTTTTTCCCTATATGTGATGAAGGAAAAATTATAGTATTAACCTCGGGGGTAATTTTGGTATAAAATAAGGTGGTTCACCAAAGTAAGTAGCACAGTGCCTGGCACAGCATTTAGCATGTGATCAATTAATATTTATTACTCTTATTACTATTATTATTATCTATAGTATTTTTTGTCATGCTGTCAGTTTCCTTGATTACTTATTTTTTGTGTAAAATAATAAAATTTTTAAACAGAAGAACAAAAACTATGACTTTGAAGAGCCCAATCTTAAAAAAAAGTCATAACAAACTTATCTTAGTCATTATAATCTCATAAGAAGTATATGATATGTTTCCACTGAAATTTCACTGAAATCTTAATGCAACCATTATGGTTCTTCCATTGAAATCATAATTGTATGTTCTGAAGTCATCATGGTGTATCGTGTCAATGCATATTAAGGGAGTTCTCAGGCACAGACCATTGACATGATAGACTATAATGACTCTTTCAGAGCTGCTATGGTCCACTGTGTCAATGCATACTGAGGGAGCATTTAAGGCACTGATCCGAGCCTGCAAAGCAGTTCTTTATTGTGTAGAGGGGGATAGTCTTATGAATATTTTGATGAAAAGCTGGTCATTTGACTTCATTCATTTTTAATAAGCTTCACAGTGATACAGTGATTAGTGTGCACCATGCTAGTGTAAAGTTCAGGTTTTATTTAAGAATAAGTAACATTTGTCATTTTCCCAAGATGCAAGACATCTTACTTTAGAGGACAGTTGTCTGCATCAAGGACAAGAGCACCTTGTAGGGTTCATTGACATTGTGTTTCATTGCAGCCTCCCAATCTAATCATCCAGAATCATTGCCGACCACATACAAAAGCTATAGAAAGTACTTCTAGAACAATATAACTCTGTTTTCAGTTTATTACTGAAAATTCTGGAGAACAAAAAGAAGTTTTTTCCTAAATTTATTTCTATATGGAGAAGATGCATTCAAATATATTTTCAGGAAACAGTAAAAGTGTTAACTTTGAGGAACAAAATCTGGTCATTTTGCAAAGTCTTATTTATCGATTCATAACATATAAATTATTTTTCTCTACTGAGGAAGAAACTAAACATTGGATTGCACAGATGAGCACTTATGTTTTTCTGATTTTTAAATTTGCTTGCTTAAATACAAGCTATAGCTACCTTTACATATTTTGTAATTAAAATTGTCAAACAATTAGGGAATCCTAATTGACTGAAGGTCCAATAAAAGTTAGAAAATTAGAAAACATTTTGCAGAGTTTTAGCCCCTGTTTCTTTTCAAGGCTGGATCTGGTCCAAATTTGACATTGGCTTTTTCCACCAACATATATTTCTTTCATGTCTTTCTTTTTATATTACTTTTCCAAGTATATGAACTATTTTGTTCACCTATATTTGCCTTCTGCTGAATGTCATATTTTTATTTTATTTTTTTGTATTTTGCTGAAGCAAGAAACAGGGAGGCAGAGAGACAGACTCCCATTGTGACCAGAGCCATTGTAGCACCTGAGGCAGAGGCCATGGAGCCATCCTCAGTGCCCAGGCCAACTTTGCTCCAATGGAGCCTTGGCTGCAGGAGGGGAAGAGAGAGATCGAGAGGAAGGAGAGGGGGAAGGGTGAAGAAGCAGGTGGGCGCTTCTCCTGTGTGCCCTGGCCGGGAATCAAGCCCAAGCCTGGGACTTCCACACACCGGGTCAATGCTCTCTACCTCTGAGCCAACCAGCCAGGGCTGTCAGATTAATTTTTAAAAGTGTTAATTTAAAACTGTAATTTTATATAATGGTTCAATTTGTTAACAGACCTTCAAAGAATACAATACTGTCAATATAGAAATATAGAAATAAAGTCTCATAATCTAACTTATTAAAAAAACCAAAGAAATTAAAATCAAGTGATACATATACATTTTTTTTCTTTGTGTCAAGAAAGCTCTTTAATATAACCCATGCCACATAATTAATTTCATTTTTGTTGGAATGTTTATCACTACATTTACAAGTAGCCTAGTAGCAGTAGAAATAAGACTAAAGACACATTAATGATAATCAAATAACAATAATAGCTTGCACATACACGACCGTGTTTTTTCTATCTGTTGAACCAGATTCTTTCTCCTTTTTCTATGATCTGCTCTGTGTCATGGTGAGTTTCATCACCCCATCTTCCTTGGACTGTGTTGCAGTCAATGGGAGGCATAAGCAAGAAATAAGAGGGAATTAGGGAGTAGTCAGCTATTGCTTCTTCGGTTCCTTTCTGCTTGAACTCAGCAGTCTGGTAGTGGCTAAGAGTCAGTTCTCAGGATATAGCAACAATATAGGCCATAGGTAGAAATGGCTTCTTGCTATTGCTAGTCCCTGGGCATCTTAACATGCATTGGTGGATCCTCTACACTGGGGCACACATAGGCAAATGGTACATTCATTTAAAATTTTCAATTAATCTTTTTAGTTGAATTATCTTTTTTATAAGACTATCATTGAGATAATAAATGATACTTTGACAGGGCTTCAAGAATCAGTGTCTAAAAAGCTTTCTGGTAGTGGTTACACTCACCTGTGATATAGCATTATTGTGGTCATTGTGCTTCATGACCAGAAATTGACTCTAATAGTTTGTTTTATTGGCCCATTGAAACCTATACTCAAAAGTTTCCTAGATCAATAAGGTTGAGACTCAAGAATATCTTTCACAGACCATATCAGATTAAATACAAACATTTTGAGATAAGAAGCAAGTGCTAAACATGGTATCATGATGCTATTAGGATCTATCACTCAGCCACTGCCTATGAATATCAACTTCCATATCTCTTTCACCAGAGCACAGAGAAGTGCATTGTGGAGAAGAACCAATATCTTTTGCAAAATTCTGTCTTGGCTGCAATCTGTGCATTGCTGTTGATGGTGGGATATGTAAGCACAGCCTTGTGCTTCATGATTTCAATAATTAGCTTCCTGAGAGAGAGAGGTAAGGAAGCAGCCTCTAACCATCAGAAGCAAGACAGGAGCATTTACCACAATAAACCACAGGAATCAATTGGTAATCAGAGAGCTTTAACATCCTGGGCTGTTTAACAATGAGTAATTGATATCAGCATCCATGGGAATAAACCAGCTGGGCAACCTACTAAGATGCCCTCACTAAATTCCTTTTACCTGACCTGTGCATCACAGTTTCTAGAGTGTTAGATGCTAAGGTTTCATAAATGCTTCTTTTCAAGAGATATGGCCTTTGCTGAACCAAAGATATTTTAGCCCTCTTGGGAGTGCTGAGCTCTTTATCCTAGGGGGTATTACGATATGTTTGGAAGTACTAAGTCATGGAGTTACAAAAGCCCACCTTCCTTACTTTAATAGTAAGATGGATTCTGTGGTGCAGACCATAATGCAAATATGCCAGAGGAATCAGCCTAATGGTACAATCAAGCTGAGATAATTTTTGGCATAACTTTTTTCCCTATATTATCCTCCTTGCCTTACTTTTTTTCTCTAAAGAACACAATTCATTGCATGCTTTTGAAGTGTCATCTCAAGTTCTGCTTTTAGAGGAATTAACTTGAAACAGTTTGTTTACTGGAGCAAAAGATATTCTTAATTCCAATCAATGAAGGCAATTGGAAGCAGTTTACTTCATCTTCTAAGAAGAGATTTACACCTTTGCTAACTTATCTCCTAATAGAGTTCAAGATGACCTTTGAAAACCAAGTGAAGAATGACTTTCACAATGACGAAGCAACTCATTTTTTGGTGAAAGAAATATAACAACCAACTCATGTTCATAGATCTCATTGGTCTAGTGATATTCCTGATGGCATTGAAGCAGCCTGCCTGATATATTGATGGAACGGCTACTGACTACCTGGTTATGGTGCCAACTAGGGGCCTGCCTCTTGCAAAGCAGGATGCTTTCCTACATGATTCAGAATAAGCTTTACACTAAAATCTACTCATAGTTGTTTTTCTTTCATAGCCAGAGAACAGATATCTGGGCGTCTAGAAAGCAAGCTGATTTTCCCCCTTCTCTCTCTCTCTCTCTCTCTCTCTCTCTCTCTCTCTCTCTCACACACACACACACACACACACACGCACGAGTAATGTACTTACAGAAGTTTTACTTATCCCTTTAGTTTGTAATTCTACAACCTTAGGCCCGGTCGGTTTGGTGATCTTAGAAAAGAATGTTTTCATTAAGAAGTATAGTCACTCTTGTAATTTGGAAGCTCAGATGACCACAGGCTATTCTGAGCTACTATGCCCCTATGCTGCAAGCAGAGAGGAAGGTTATTGATTTGGCAGGATGAACAATCCAGGTTATCATGCTATCATTTGGTTCAAATGTAATAGATACTTAGTACATTAAAGTCATTTTGAAACTTTTAATGTTAGGCTTATCTTTTAAAAATAATTATTTGTTGGCCTGGGCAAAGAATAGAATTGAGGTTATGATGAGAGGGATATGTCAGAAATCAAGCTGGCCTGCTCTTCAGTGTTGCCCTGCCTGAATAAACTGGTACTTCAGAAGTGCTTTGGTTGATGATAAATTCAAACTGTATGCATAGAAGGCTAGTCTGCTGCTGCTACATGTAGCCAAAGAGTTCCTCTTGCCAGCTGCAGAATCCAGTCGTGGAGCTTCCCTGAGTTGGTGTTTCTCTGCATGTGGAAGGGCTTATTACTGGCTATCACTCTGAGAAATAAAGAAGGAAATATTTCTAATGAATGCCCTATCATTGGCTGGGGGGAGAAAATTGTTCATTTTCATATCAGATTGTAGGGCATCTGAACCCTGTTCAACTAAGAAAATAGTCATAATGCTTAATAAAAGAAGGCTGAAAAAGGAGAGGGAATTTCAAAGATATAGGCAGAAATAGGGGTATAGTGTATGCATGGGAAATCTATGGAATCTAAGAAAGATCATACCTTATATCTACTAATGTAAATGTAAATATGGTCTGATTTTATGTGTATAACAGGGATACCCCCCCATGAATCAATGAGCACTAATAACTCACCCACACCACACCCACTAATTAAAGATAATTATTTAATTTTTTTACCATAGTTTTAGGTTTATTTCTCCTCTCCATCACTCCCCTCCCCCATTTTTTTCCTTTAATTCCCTCGTTTACCCTGAAGCATTCGAAGTACCATAATTGTACTGAGCATACCGGGAAAAGATGGAGCAGCTCACTATGATAGAAGGGTGAACTGCTGACAAGGCAGTGTGGGCTAAGGACCATGTAATGAAGGTAAGATTGTTAGTAATGAAGATAACATTTTTTTAATGTAACCATAATGTCATTATCATACCTAAAAAATTTAACATCTTTAATATTATTTGATACACAATTCATAATAGAATTTTCCTGATTTTACTACAAATAACATTTTTTTGGGAGTCTGTTTATTGGTATCAGTTACCAAATATGTTTCACGCATTCTGTTTGGTTGTTATGTCACTTATGTCTAATAATTCAAACATTCTCTTAAGGCTGGTAATTCAAATAGAACCTCAATACTGATTTAATATCATGTTGAATTTAATATGTATGAATTACTTGTTATATAATATGTAGGTTCTTTTTAAATAGATTAAAAGGAAGAAACAATGTATCATTTATAGTCTGAGAGATAAATAATTTACTTAAAATATTGGGGAGAAAATGTAAAAATTATGTAAAAATATTTTAAACTTTCAAAGTTAAAAACCCTTTAAAGAAAAATGTGTGTATACATTTATAATGTATGTGTGTATACTTTTTAAATGTCTAAATTTAAAAATCTATTTATATAGATTTACATGCACTTTAAATATATAATATGCTAGTTCTCATTTTTTAATGACTTACTCCATTATCAGAGAAAACATGTGTTATGGTCATTATTAAGGATTAGATAATCTAATAGTAAATTTAGATATTTCAGATAATAATTAGAGCAAAACAATTTTCTAAACAACAATTCATTGTTGCTATCCAACAATGAATGCAATGGTCACTCATAACAGAATGTAAGACCAATACAAACATAACTTTAGAATTTTTCACTTTAGAGTAACTACACATAGCTCAACTACTTCAACAATTACATTAACAATTTAAATTGTCTTTTTTAACGTGATGCACTCTTTATAACAATGGCTCACCAATCTGCATTACTGAATGTTGATTTGGTTTGGCTTTTTCCAATAGTAATCAAAGCAGAAATAAGAACAACCACAGAAATTTGACAATGTGAATTTGTCAAATTGCAATACCAAGGATGGTGTGAAGGTCAGTTTATCAAGAATCTATTATTATTTTGGTCCCTTTGAATAAAGAAGCGTGTCCTTTAAATTAAATTGGTATAGAATTTTCTATTATTTCTGAGTGGTTAGAAATAAAGTTTTATGCAATTTTTAAAAAATAAAGAAATATCAATATCATATATCTGGCAAAATATGTTGTGGAGCAAATTTATAGCCCTCACATTCTTTATACTACTATTACGACTACTGCTACTACTATTACTGAAAGAGGTAAACAATTATACTTGGGTTGAAATGTAGCACACTGGGGGAAAAATTGCTTTAGGAGGGTTTGTATTAAACATACATATAAAATGTATGTAGAGATGCTGTTAATTTTTGAGCTCACAATAAAACATTCTGGAAATAGCCAGCTAGCAAGAAATAAATACAGTTTTGATACTTGCTAGATAGACTGCTGTTGGAGATATAAAGATATATACCAAAGATCCCTTTGTGAATAGGATCCTTTTTCTATGGGGTCTTGTGTGACTATTATTTTAAGTGTCCAGCCTCATCATATGGTGGACCCATGACTAAAGTTGAACCATACGTAAAGCCATATTGTAATGGGAAATGAATATGCTATACTACTTATATTAGTCTGACTAGGCATAGAATAGAGCTAAATGAGAATTTACTAACAAAGTTCTCATAAATGTCAAACCCAGCTTATACACTTATAACCATGATTTAATATTACCAATCTAGTGATCAAAGTTATGTATTCTGTAACAAAAGTATATAATCAATGCTATGCTATCACCTCTGACCAAGTTCTTTTTGCAGTTTAATAAGTTGTTCTAGGAAAAGAGAACACTGATGTGGACAACAAGACTGTAGCTGTCCAGTTGACGCACAGTGAAAGACAACATCAGAGATAAGAATGAGCCTGCAGGAACTGCACATTGGCAGAAACCTCACAGTTCTCTTCTCTCCCAAGATCTCCCTCTATAATCGGGCCGTGGTGTCTGAGATGTTAAGATGAATTTTGATGATGGAAGTCCCCCATCTTCTCAAACCTCCAGCACTTGAATAAGCTTTTTTCCTTCTTATCAGTACTTGCCTCGCAGGTTTGGTTTTCTTGGGACAGGCAGCCAGACCTTCAGGTCATTTTTCTGATTTCAATATTACCTTGTACATTTTGGTTAAAAAAGAATGAAAGCATTTGTGGCCTTCCTCAGAATTTCCTGAGCTGGAGATGGAAGTGAGGTTTACTTTTCACTTGAATAATGAACTTTGACATGTAAATATAAGGTATCTGTCAGCCACCTTCTATGTGATGTGGAGAAAATGGGTCTTAGGAGAGAGGTGGCCATCACGTCTGAAGAAACAGAGACAAGCAATTAAATATGAATGAACAATAGACCAGGGCTTCTTACAAATTAACTTCCAAGCCCCAGTCTCTTCATCCTGGGTTTTTATAGAAATTTCTTCTGTCCTGGAACCACGCTAGTGTCTTTGGTCACTATGGACATTGTCAAAATGAGGTTTTTAATGTTCTTGCTGACAGCTTTTATTCAGATGAAAGATTACCTGGAGTTATTTTTCTTTAATTATCCATTCATTAATGTGTCTGTTTTTAATACTTAATATTTCCTTTAAATTATAGCTCAACTCTTGTATGTTTTCTCTTTATTTATTTATTTGATGTTTTGTGTTCCCTCTTTATGGTACTCTCCAGGGAAAGAAATGACCTTACATGCACACTTGACAGCCATTATTGTGGTAAGGGTTTGGTGGGCTATTTTTAGCTTGCTACATCAAACTCTTGTTTTACTGTTTAGTTGATTGATTCATTGATTGGTTTGTCAATGATAACTTTCTATCATAGGTATTTGTTTCTCAGATGACGTTACCTCATCACTGCCTAATTTTGAGAATTTTTTTTTTAAACTGCTTAAAGAAATAACTGAGTTCCTCTGAATGGTAAACCTCACTTTAAAGGAGGAAAGGATGGTGATCAGAATAAAAAAAAATTGTGTGGCATATCCTAGCTTCTCTTTTCACCATGTCGGGCCAAGGTAGTATATTGAAGATGCCCTCTCAAATCAGAAAACCAGGGGAGCAAGCACTAAGGAGAGATAAAAAATGGAGAGGAGCAGACTTGGCAGAGGTCTTGGGGCCAGGGGAACCGGAGTCTTTCCTGCCTCTTCGGTGTCCATACTTTAACTCTGCTTCCTTCACAGTCTACCTTGAAAATGATGTAAGAATAATCACAAAAGGAAAGTGTTAACTTTTTCTATAAGATCTGTTTTTCACATAACATGGATGAAGTCTCATGACAGAAAGTGAGAGTGACAGTAAACAAGTCAGTGGTATATTGCAGTAAAAAGAATGTCATTAGTAGAAAGTGACAGCCATTGATGCCAATGATTATTGTGTATGTCGATTTATTTCAATAAATAAAAGTCAATAAAAAATCTTTCTAGCAGAGTTTGTGTTAGACAAGAATGTATAATGTTGAACTGTTAATTGAAATAAATCTTTAGCCTGACTGGTGTTGGTGCGATGGATAGAGGGTTGACCTGGGACACTAAGATTCCAGGTTTGAAACCCTGAGGTCACTGCTTGAGCTCGGGCTCATCCAGCTTGAGAGTGCAGTTGTTAGCTTGAACATAGGTTCTCCAGCTTGAGCACTGGATAATCAACATGATTCCTAGGTCACTGGCTTGAACTGAAAGATTGCTGGATAAAAGTCTGTTGGCTTGAGCCCAAGGTTTGTGGCTTGAATAAGAGGTCATTGGCTCAGCTTGAGCCCCTTGTTCAAGACATGTATGAGAAGCAATCAATTAACAACTAAAGCGATGAAACTTGAGTTGATGCTTCTTATTACTCTCCCTACCTTTCTCTTTCCCTCCTGTCTCTTTCTCTCTCTCAAAAAATTTTAGAAAAAGTCTTCAGACTCCTACATAACCCACCATTATAAAACATAGACTTCAATCTTTAACTGTTGATTTAAAAATATTGAAAAAATCACCTATGGTGGAAGATCAACATTTTCTGTTATAATTTCACACAGTTTATGAAGTGATTTCTGGAAATACTCATGATGTGCTTGGAGAGTAAGGACAATTTCCTTCTACTATTTGGAACATTTAATGCACAGCTTGAGACAGGGAGGAAATTCAGATATTTTATGAACAGGCTTAACATACAATATGCAATATTTTTGTTTGTCTCATAGCACCAATAAGGAGCTAACAGAGCTCACAAACTCCTTTATAATGGGATGAATGAGTGTTGTATTATAATTGCAAACAAAACTGCAGATGCAATTCACAATTATTTTTATGCTTGTAAAATGTTGATCATTGTTCCTTGTTTTAAAAGCAACCTTAATTTGCACTGAAAATTGTATTAGCACCATGTTTTTGAAAAACTGTGTATCTTTTAACATGGATATATATATTTTTTCCAATTGGTGAATACTTTTTCCAGGGAAAGTATTTACTAAATTCATGAGACCAGCACTATTTCTGCTGCTATATTAAGGTACAGTACTTTTACCTTAGACATAAAAATATTCACTCCAGAAACTCATCTTACAGGAAAATTTTTAGCTTATAGCTTCCAAAAAAGCTTTTGGGCATATTTTATTTATATATCTGTGTATATGCAAATGTGTTTAACATAGTTTTTAAAACTTCTTTCTGTCATAAGGCAGTTTTTCTTACAAATATTTAAATGAATTCTATCAGAGACCTCATAAATGTATATTATTGATGGATTATTTAAAAATAGTTTACATTCATTTATACTTCTAAAATGTCCTTATATTTGTGTTGATGAACCTTATAAATAATATCATCTATTATCATTAAAGGGAATTTAAGGAGGACTTTTAGATATTTTCTTTCCCTCTTATGTACACTCAGCCACATTTTCTATCTTTTTCTAAATGTATGTCATTACATTAAACAAAAGAAATGTTATAATATTTACATTCTATTAATCATATACTGTATTATAAGTATTATTTACATCCTCTAACAGTGTGAACAAGTATAATTATAATAATTCTATAATATAGAGACTGTTATTACTTTTGTTTTACAGAATAGAACAGCAAAATACATATTTATTTACTTGCTCAAAACATACAGCTTAGTGACTTGTAGATCTAGTATTTGATGGGCACAAAATGCAATCAAATGCTATAGTAATGTTTAACTGAAACCTACTACGTAACTTTGTTGATCAATGGCACCCCATTAAATCTAATTTCTAAATATATTTTAAAGAAGAACAAGTATTTGATCCTAGACTGAGTCAAGACCTATACTTCTAAAAAAAAACAAAAACCTAGTCACATTACTAATTATCATCAGTTTAATGAATTGCTTTCCTGTTTCCCACCATTTATTGTTTATTTCTAAAAAAGAAGATGGGATTTTTAGCTATAAAATTTTCCTCTGTATAAACTTCTAATAGACTATGCATGGTCAATTCATTAGTGGCAATACAGCACCAGAATGTTACCCATCTTGGTTCAGCAACCTTGGTACTTGAGTTTTGGCTAAGAAAGAGTTCATTCAGGGTCAAAACTCAAATACAAGCAAAAGTCATTTAGAAAGTCAACAGAGGTAGAAGTGAAAGAAGTGAGCCAGCTGGGCTTCACTGCCTCAGGGAACAAGTCACAGAGCCAAAAAAGGGACTCTTAATGCTTAAGAGAAAGAAAGTAAAGAGACATACCTAAACGAAGGAAATGTGAGGGGTAGCGGGGAAGAAAAAGAGAGCATGCAGGGCTCATTAGTCACCAAAGCTGGTCCTGATGTCAGTGTTGTCCGTCTTGGCTTTGCTTAAGGAAGTGGTCACGTAAGCAAATCATATGAGGCTGTTCTTTTGCCTCCTTGTTACTCTTCTAAAGGGGGGAGGGGCACAAAGAAAACTAGATAGAAGGTGACGGAGGACAATCTGACTTTGGGTGATGGGTATGCAACATAATTGAACGACAAGATAACCTGGATATGTTATCTTTGAATATATGTATCCTGATTTATTGATGTCGCCCCATTAAAAAAATAAAATTATTAAGGGTTAAAAAAATAAAATAAAATAAAATAAAAAATAAAAAAGAATAAAACTACATGACTAGTAACAGAAAGGTCTGAGGAGGCTTTGAATGGTATGACCAGCGACATGAAAGGCCAGGGGGTCTACCCTGCATGACTAGGATATGCTGGAGGAGGAGAGCTCACCCTGGGCTAAGGTTCTTGTTTTCCCAGTTTTGCTGGGTGCTGGGCATCTCAGGCTTGCCACCTGAGTGACGTTCCGTATCTGGCCTGTTACACCTGCTCTGCTCACACTTGTCTAACTGCCTACTATAAATTCATATTTTACAAAATATATTTATCACTGTTGATTCTAACATTGCTAAAGTTAGCATAAATAATTAAATTAAGTCGTCGAATGTTCTTATTTTAGATAATTGCATAATATTAGGAAATAATTATTAAATAATTATAAGCATCCATAATTTTGAGGACTTATATCTATTTAATTATAATTTTAATTTTTCCCTAGGCAGAGGGTATTTGAGTCTAGTAAGAGATATAAAAAAAGTTTAGGTGTTATTTTATAGGCTTTGTTTCCAAATAAAACCAAGTTAAACACATTATTGGCATTGTTACTTTTGGTGTTCTGTAACAGAGAAGAAAACAACTGAAAATGCCAATCAGCTATGAAACAGTAAAGAATTCTAGCAATAACAACCTAGAAATCCCCACTGTGTTTGAGTCTGAAATCTTTCAGTGTATACCTTTTGTGTGGGATTTCCCAAGTAATGCTATATCTTGAGCTTGTCTGAGTCAAAGTGTTAGCAGGGGAAAACAGAACCGGGCGATAGTCACGAGGTAGGCCTAACCTCGGTTCAGTGACTTTGGTGCACGAGTTTTGCTTGAAAGAATTTAAAGCCAAGAAACTCAAAGCCTAAGGAAAAGTTTATTTAGAAAGTTACAGAGGTGGTAGAAGGGCTCTTGGAATGTAGGAGAGAGGTATGTTCCTTGAGGGTCAACGGGGAGGAGAAGCGCAGGTGTGCTCTACAAAAGAGAGAGAACAGAAGCGGATGGAAACACATTGTGCTCTGATGGAAACACAATGACCTTGAGTCTGTTTTGAGGCTGGCAATCTTGGGGTTTCCGACCTGGGTCCTTTGCTATCCCAGTCCGACACTCTGTCCATGTGTCACCACTGGCCCTACTTTTGGCATCAATACCACAAACAGCCTTCAGGTTGTTTTAGTGACCTGCCTCTGCTCTCAGTTGTACCTAGGCCGGATGCAGTCAGAAGCAGTGGCTCTCAACCGATGAGCAAAGGAAGATTTTCCCAGAGCCTTCAGAGGGAGTATGGTCCTGTCAACACCTTGATTTCAGACATCTTGTCTCCAGAACCATGCAGTAATAAGCTTTGTTCGTTTGAGCTGCCAAGTTTGTGGCTGAGACAAACACAACTGGAAAAAGCGAGAGGTGAGGTAACATGTACTCCTTCCCCCCAAGAAGAAAGAAACTTAAGGCCCTGACCGGTTGGCTCAGCGGTAGAGCATTGGCCTGGCCTGCAGGGGACCCAGGTTCAATTCCTGGCCAGGGCACATAGGAGAAGCGCCCATTTGCTTCCCGCCCCCTTTCCTCTCTGTCTCTCTCTTCCCCTCCCGCAGCCAAGGCTCCATTGGAGCAAAGATGGCCCAGGCGCTGGGGATGGCTCCTTGGCCTCTGCCCCAGGCACTGGAGTGACTCTGGTCGCTGCAGAGCGACGCCCCGGAGGGGCAGAGCATCGCCCCCTGGTGGGCAGAGCATCGCCCCTGGTGGGCGTGCCGGGTGGATCCCTGTCGGGCGCATGCGGGAGTCTGTCTGACTGTCTCTCCCTGTTTCCAGCTTCAGAAAAATACAAAAAAATAATAATAAAATAAAATAAAAAAAGAAAAGAAACTTAAGACAGCTTTCTATACGCTAACCCAGTTTCAGTTGTGAATGTAGCCTGCAGATGATAATAGGTAAGATGTGCTCAGAAAATGCATTTGGATGAATTACCTTTGGCACCTTCTGATCTCAGATTCTAATGGCAGGTTTCCAGGGCTGGACAGGTTAGGGATTATGAAAAGACATTGCCAGGCTAATTAAAAGCTTTTGTTACTTATAGCAAACAAAGAAAAGGAAGGAAAGAAAGAAAGAAAAGAGTACACTTTGGGTCCACTGGGTCCTCCATCCTAAGGACTTTTATTTGGGGACTCAGGGAAGGCTCTCAGCAGAACATTCATCAGCTTGCCAGCTGTGCCCTCCGGTGGGCTCCACTCATTGGATGCTAGGGGGTCATTAGTCAATGCAACTGGTCCTAATGTCAGTCAAGGTGTCAGTCCTTCTAATTTTTTTTTTTTTTTATAATTTTATTTTTTAATGGGGTGACATCAATAAATCAGGATACATATATTCAAAGATAACAAGTCCAGGTTATCTTGTCGTTCAATTATGTTGCATACCCACCACCCAAAGTCAGATTGTCCTCTGTCACCTTCTATCTTGTTTTCTTTGTGCCCCTCCCACCCCCTATCCCTCTCCCATTCCCCCCTCCCCCCCGTAACCACCACACTCTTATCAATGTCTCTTAGTTTCACTTTTATGTCCCACCTACGTATGGAATAATACAGTTCCTGTTTTTTTCTGATTTACTTATTTCGCTTCGTATCATGTTATCAAGATCCCACCATTTTGCTGTAAATGTTCCGATGTCATCATTTCTTATGGCTGAGTAGTATTCCATAGTGTATATGTGCCACATCTTCTTTATCCAGTCATCTATTGATGGGCTTTTTGGTTGTTTCCATGTCCTGGCCACTGTGAACAATGCTGCAATAAACATGGGGCTGCATGTGTCTTTACGTATCAATGTTTCTGAGTTTTGGGGATATATACCCAGTAGAGGGATTGCTGGGTCATAAGGTAGTTCTATTTTCAGTTTTTTGAGGAACCACCATACTTTCTTCCATAATGGTTGTACTACTTTACATTCCCACCAACAGTGGATGAGGGTTCCTTTTTCTCCACAGCCTCTCCAACATTTGCTATTACCTGACTTGCTAATAACAGCTAATCGAACAGGTGTGAGGTGGTATCTCATTGCCGTTTTGATTTGCATTTCTCTAATAGCTAAAGAAGATGAGCATCTTTTCATATATCTGTTGGCCATTTGTATTTCTTCCTGGGAGAAGTGTCTATTCATATCCTCTTCCCATTTTTTTATTGGATTGTTTGTTTGTTTGTTGTTGAGTTTTATGAGTTCTTTGTATATTTTGGATATTAGGCCCTTATCTGAGCTGTTGTTTGAAAATATCATTTCCCATTTAGTTGGCTTTCTGTTTATTTTGTTATCAGTTTCCCTTGCTGAGCAAAAACTTCTTAGTCTGATGTAGTCCCATTCATTAATTTTTGCCTTCACTTCTCTTGCCATTGGAGTCAAATTCATAAAATGCTCTTTAAAACCCAGGTCCATGAGTTGAGTACCTATGTCTTCTTCTATGTACTTAATTGTTTCAGGTCTTATGTTTAGATCTTTGATCCATTTTGAGTTAATTTTTGTACAGGGGGAGAGACTGTAGTCCAGTTTCATTCTTTTGCATGTGGCTTTCCAGTTTTCCCAGCACCATTTATTGAAGAGGCTTTCTTTTCTCCATTGTGTGTTGTTGGCCCCTTTATCAAAAATTATTTGACTATATATATGTGGTTTTATTTCTGGACTTTCTATTCTGTTCCATTGGTCTGAGTGTCTATTTTTCTGCCAATACCATGCTGTTTTGATTGTCGTGGCCCTATAATAGAGTTTGAAGTCAGGTATTGTTATGCCCCCAGCTTCATTCTTTTTCTTTAGGATTGCTTTGGCTATTCGGGGTTTTTTATAGTTCCATATAAATCTGATGATTTTTTGCTCTATTTCTTTAAAAAATGTCATTGGAAGTTTGATGGGAATTGCATTAAATTTGTATATTGCTTTGGGTAATATAGCCATCTTGATTATATTTATTCTTCCTAGCCAAGAACAAGGTATATTCTTCCATCTCATTATATCTTTTTCGATTTCCCTTAACAATGGTTTATAGTTTTCATTATATAAGTCCTTTACATTCTTTGTTATGTTTATTCCTAAGTATTTTATTTTTTTTGTTGCAATCGTGAAGGGGATTATTCTTTTGAGTTCCTTCTCAGTTGTTTCATTGTTGGCATATAGAAAGGCTATTGACTTCTGTATGTTAATTTTGTATCCTGCGACCTTACTGTATTGGCTTATTGTTTCTAGTAGTCTTTTTGTGGATTCTTTGGGGTTTTCGATGTATAGGATCATATCATCTGCAAAAAGTGATACCTTTACTTCTTCTTTTCCGATATGGATGCCTTTTATTTCTTTGTCTTGTCTGATTGCTCTGGCTAGAACCTCTAGTACCACATTAAATAAGAGTGGAGAGAGTGGACAACCCTGTCTTGTTCCTGATTTAAGGGGGAAAGCCTTCAGTTTAGTGCCATTTAATATGATGTTAGCTGATGGTTTATCATATATGGCCTTTATCATGTTGAGATATTTTCCTTCTATACCCATTTTGTTGAGAGTCTTAAACATAAAATTGTGTTGTATTTTATTGAAAGCCTTTTCTGCGTCTATTGATAAGATCATGTGGTTTTTGTTCTTTGTTTTGTTGATATGGTGTATTACATTAACCGTTTTATGTATGTTGAACCATCCTTGAGATTCTGGGATGAATCCCACTTGATCATGATGTATTATTTTTTTAATATGTTGTTGTATTCGATTTGCTAGTATTTTGTTTAGTATTTTAGCATCTGTATTCATTAGAGATATTGGTCTGTAGTTTTCTTTTTTTGTGCCATCCTTGCCTGGTTTTGGTATGAGGGTTATGTGGGCCTCATAAAATGTGTTTGCAAGTATTGCTTTTTTGATTTTTTGGAAGTCTTTCAGTAGAATAGGAACCAAATCTTCTTTGAATGTTTGATAAAATTCGCTGGTATAGCCGTCAGGGCCTGGACTTTTATTTTTGGGGAGGTTTTTAATGGTTTTTTCTATTTCTTCTCTACTGATAGGTCTGTTTAGGCTTTCTGCTTCTTCTTGACTCAGTCTAGGAAGGTTGTATTGTTCTAGGAATTTATCCATTTCTTCTAGGTTGTTGAATTTAGTGGCATAAAGTTTTTCATAGTATTCTACAATAATTCTTTGTATATCTACGGTGTCCGTGGTGATTTCTCCTCTTTCATTTTGGATTTTGTTTATATGAGTTCTTTCTCTTTTTTCCTTGGTAAGTCTTGCCAAGGGTTTGTCAATTTTGTTGATCTTTTCAAAGAACCAGCTCCTTGTTCCATTAATTTTTTCTATAGTTTTTCTGTTCTCTAATTCATTTATTTCTGCTCTGATTTTTATTATCTCCTTTCTTCGGCTGCTTTTGGGTTGTCTTTGTTCTTCTTTTTCTAGTTCCTTAAGGTGGGAAGTTAAGTGGTTCACTTGGGCTCTCTCTTGTTTGTTCATATATGCCTGAAGCGATATGAACTTCCCTCTTATCACTGCTTTTGCTGCATCCCATAGATTCTGATATGTCGTATTGTCATTTTCATTAGTCTGTATATATCTTTTGATCTCTGCACTTATTTCTTCTTTGACCCATTCATTTTTTAAAAGTATGTTGTTTAGTTTCCACATTTTTGTGGGATTTTTTTTCTCTTTTTTGCAGTTGAATTCTAGTTTCAAGGCTTTATGATCAGAAAATATGCTTGGTACAACTTCAATTTTTCTGAATTTGCTGATATTGTTTTTGTGGCCCAACATATGGTCAATTCTTGAGAATGATCCATGTACACTGGAGAAAAATGAATACTCAGTCACTTTGGGATGAAATGTCCTGTAGATGTCTATCATATCCAGGTGCTCTAGTGTTTTGTTTAAGGCCACTATGTCTTTGTTGATTCTCTGTTTGGATGACCGATCTAGAGCCGTCAGCGGTGTATTGAGGTCTCCAAGTATGATTGTATTTTTGTCAGTTTTTGTTTTAAGATCAATAAGTAGCTGTCTTATATATTTTGGTGCTCCTTGGTTTGGTGCATATATATTAAGAATTGTTATGTCTTCTTGATTCAGTGTCCCCTTAGCCATTATGAAATGGCCATTTTTGTCTCTAAGTACTTTTCCTGTCTTGTAGTCAGCATTATCCGAAATGAGTATTGCTACACCTGCTTTTTTTTGGATGTTATTTGCTTGGAGTATTGTTTTCCAGCCTTTCACTTTGAATTTGTTTTTATCCTTGTTACTTAGATGAGTTTCCTGTAGGCAGCATACAGTTGGATTTTCTTTTTTAATCCATTCTGCTACTCTGTGCCTTTTTATTGTTGAGTTTAATCCATTTACATTTAGTGTAATTATTGATACTTGTGAGTTCCCTATTGCCATTTTATATCTTGCTTTCTGTTAGTTTTGTGTCTTGTTTCATCCTTCTCTTTCGTTTTTCTATCTTTTGTTTTTATTTGGTTGTATTCCATACATCTTTCCTCTGTTGCTATCTTTTTTATCTCATGTGCTTCTGTGGTGGTTTTTTCAATGGTGGTTACCTTTGAGTAATGAAAAGGGTCCCTACCCTGTTCATTGTAGCGAACTATTTTGTGAGTACTTTTGCACTCCATCGTCCTTTGCTACTGTTAATCTCCGTCTTCTCCCCCTCTTTCTTTTTGTTGTTGTCACAGTTTAAATTTGGTTTTATTGTGTTCTTCTTGGAGCTTTTACTTGTGGCTCTGTTTTTTTTTTGTTCTTTGTATCTGATTGGAGAACCCCCTTTAGTAATTCCTGGAGTGGGGGTTTTCTGATGATAAATTCCCTCATCTTTTCTGTATCTGTGAATGTTTTTATTTCTCCTTCGTATTTGAAGGATAGCTTTGATGGGTATAGTATTCGTGGCTGAAAGTTCCTCTCTTTCAGGACTTTAAATATTGGGGTCCACTCTCTTCTAGCTTGTAGAGTTTCTGCTGAGAAATCTGATGATAATCTAATGGGCCTTCCTTTATATGTTGTATTCTTCTTTTCCCTGGCTGCCTTGAGAATTTTTTCTTTGCTGTTGGTTTGTGTCAATTTCATTATGATATGCCTTGGAGTAGGTTTGTTGGGGTTAAGAAAACTTGGAGTTCTGTTTGCTTCTTGAACTTGAGGCTTTAGTTCTTTCCACAGGCTTGGGAAGTTCTCATCAATTATTTGTTTAAGTATGTTCTCCATTCCATTTTCTCTCTCTTCTCCCTCTGATATACCTATTATTCTTATGTTATTCTTTTTGATGGAGTCAGATAATTCTTGTAGGGCTATCTCATTTTTTTTTAATTTTTGAGTCTCTTTCTTCTTCTCTCTGTTGTGCCTCAAGTTGCTTGTCTTCTATTTCACTAATCCTCTCTTCTATCTGACCTGTTCTATTAGCTAAGCTTGTTACTTCGTTTTTCAGCTCGTGAATTGAGTTTTTCATCTCTGTTTGATTTGTTTTTATAGTTTCAATTTCCTTGGACATATATTCTTTGTGTTCATGGAGTTGTTTTCTGAGCTCCCTATATTGCCTTTCTGTGTTTTCTTGTATATCTCGGAGGATTTTTAGGATTTCTATCTTGAATTCTCTGTCATTTAGCTCCAAGGTTTCCAATATATTAAATTTTTTCTCCATAGATTTTTCCTCATCTAGCTGTGTTACCTCTCTTTCTTTTGTATCCATGATATTTGATTTTCTCTTCCTTAATGGCATCTGAGAGTGGTTTTGTTGATAGTATTAATGAGATTTAATAAAGAATAAAAAGTTAAAAAAAATAAAAAATAACAAATCGAAAAGAGTTGTTTTTTTTAAAAAAAATTAATAATGAAATAAAGAAAAATAAAATAAAATAAAAATTTTTAAAAAAAGGAAATTATTCCCCCCCTCTTTTTTTCCTCTCCTCTCCTCTCCCCTCTTTCTTGAGAAAATCTTGTGGTGGACTGTGAGTTATAACAAACAATGCCTGTGATGGAGGGCCTGAATTGGGGAAAAGTAATAAAGGGGCAAAAAAGAGAGAAAGAAAAAAAAAAAAAAAAAAAAAGAACAAAGAAAAAAAAAAAGAGCGTATGGACCCACAAAAAGCAAATAAGGAAAAAATTTAGGTTAAGAATAAAATGATTTGCTTTTAGGTGTTGGTTTTCTAAGAGTTATGATGAGAGGAATAAGAGGAAAATGGAAAAATGGGGGGACAAATTAAAAACTTACTATTGTATTTAGTGGAACAAGAACTAGATAATATGGAGAGCCAGGGATGGGAGCACTGCTAGTGAGTTAAAAAGGTGAAGTAAAAACCCCCCAAAATGCCACAAACATAGGTTTGAGTCCCAGATAAGATAATTTGTTTGTTATTGAGGTTTGAATGAGAGGAGATGTAAAGGAGAAAGGAAGAAACTAATATAGAGGGAGAAAAGAAAGAGAGAGAGAGAAAAAAAGAGGGAACCACTAAAAGAAGAAAAAAGAAAGGAGAGAGAGAGAGAGAGTTAAGGGTTTTGGAGTGCAACCCTCATAGAGAGAAAGGAAGAGAAGAGAAATGATAATGGGAGATGTAACACTTATGGGTAGTGTAGTTCAAGGAGAGGAGAGAGTAAGACCGGTAGAGAGTTAATCGGCCAAATTGGAGGAGGAAAAAAAAGTCTCAAGAATGAAGATAAGAGAAACAAACGAACAAAAATAATAAAATGGGATAGGGTATAAAGTCTGCAGATTATTCTTGATTTTGAGAGGTTATCTTCTTGCTTTTTCTTTTCTCTCCCTCTTCCTGGTCGGTGACTCTGTACCCCGGGTTCTGCCCCTTTGGCACGTTCAGGTAGAGGTTTGCAGTTGATAAGTCTCTATGGCAATGTCATGTATTGTGCTTTATTCTCGTTGGGAGTCGAGGCTCATTAGCATTTATAGGCTCCGACAGTGAGAGAGTCCGTGTTCCTGGAGCCTTTCTCCTAGTCTTTCCTTCCTCAATTAGTAGCCTGATAGTCCAGGTATGGGGTTGCTGCTGCCTCTGCCTGGATAGTAAGAGGCTCAAATTGCTGGCAACTCCCCACTCTATTTCTACTCAGCACAGGGCTCTGGGTAAGGCTCAGTCAGTCAGAGCTGCTAGCATAATCAGGCGGGCTTTCCGCCCACTCGAAGACCTTTGGCTCTGCCACTCTATCCGGTAACACAAGCGGGCGCCCACTTCCGGGGCGCTTGGAGGAAACTCTCACTCACTGTCTGCAACCAGGATATCCGGCCAGCAGTCTCACGCTCTGAGTGAAACCCCCAACCGCAGGGAAAAGTTGCAGCGTTGGAATTGAGTCTCGCTCCGTCCCCGTGTGCGGCTTTTGCAAGGCGCTGGGGCGGCCCGAGATTCCGCTTTGGCCCACACAAAGGCCCCTGACTCTGCCCCTCTGTGCGATAACACGGGCGCGCACTGCCGAGGCACTCGGAGGAATCGCTCACTCCTTATCTGCGCGCGCAAACCAGGATATGAGGCCGGCCGCGGTTCCCTCTGAGTGAAACAGCCTCCAGCATGGAAAATCTCCACCGTGGGATTAGTTCTCACTCCCTCCCATGCGTGGCTTTCCCAGGGCGCTGGGGCTGCCCAGAGACTCTGCCCTCAGCCCACAGAAAGGCCTCTCACCCTGCCTCTCCGTGGGGCAACACGGGCACCTACTTCCGCGGCTTAGGAAGAAATCTCTCTTCCACTAACTGCGCACCGACCAGGAGACCGGGTAAAATGGCCGCTCCGCTTGTCTTTCTTTGTTTGGGTTCGGCGCGAGTGTTAGCTTGTATTGCCCGGGTTGCCACAGGATCAGATTTTCCTCGGCTTGGATCTCTGAGCCACAGCCTGGTTCGGCCGTTTTTGCTGCGGCGGCCTGGATCTATTCACCCCCTTTGCCCGCCTCAGTTTCTATATTCACAGTTACCAGAGAAAGCCGCCCTGTTTAGGTTAGTGAGGAAGGCGGAGCATTTCTTACTCCCTATTTCCTTCGGGGTTTGGTTATATATTTAGCCAATTTTTCACTCAATCATACCTTTGGGTGTATTGCGAAGAATCTGGAAGCTCCAAGTATAGGTTTTTCTGTTTCTGGTTGAAGATCTTGTTGAGTTTTGGGGGAGATTTATCGGTATCGCTTCCTACTCCGCCATTACTCTGACGTCTACCAGTCCTTCTGATTTTGCTGCTTCTCTGGGCTGGGAGCTCTAACACAGCTAAAGCCTAGATGCCATCTTCCAGGGGCTAATGTGCAAGGGAGTGGTCTTGCAAGGGCTTATTGTTTTGCTTGTTGCTAGGCATCCAGGGCTCTCCTCCCTGCTAACCTTTGGCAGCTGACCTATTGTTCTTACTACAAAAGGCCATCTGATGAACTCATGCTACTCATGTAAGGTGTTGTAACTGTAGAATGTTCTAGGCCAGTCTCGAAATCTGGTGCCTTTCTTCTTTCTCATAGCTTGTCTTTCTGATTCCTACTGCAAGAATGTGTAAAGAGAGATAGGAAATAACAGGATTCTAATCTTCTTGGAAATCTGCACGTAGGAAAGCAAGTAACTGCGTATTCGCCATGTGCATAGTTCATGGAATGATGAGGACAATATGAGCCTTAGAGAGAATGATTGTTTCACAACAAAAGACTCATGCATTTCAAATTACTCAACACCTGGGCTTGAAGTAAGTCCATACTCCTGTTGGTTAATGCTACTGTTGTAGTACTGGCAAGAAGACTGACACCTTGAAAGGATATTTTACATTGTCACAGAGCATGTTAATTCTGGTAATGCATCATTTCTTTCATTCTTTCTTAATTTCTGATTGGCATGATCACAGGAAAAAAACTGGCCATATTATCTTGGGTTTGCCTCTGGTTGCATAGCACAGTGAGAACAGAGACTCTATTAATTATGGATGTTAATTCTTATTTCTGCTTGTATAAGTACATTTTGCTAAGAGTATATAAAAACACTGAGTATTAATTAGCTGGCTTAGGAGTTTTTCTATGTCCTTTATCAAACTGCAATATTATTTACATCCTTTTGTTTTATATTGCCTTTTCTTCAGTGTCTGACCTTTGCCTCATAAAGATTCTTATATAGAAAGGATAAATATAGGAAGTCTTTGGATTACAACACAGCTCTGTTCCTGTGACAGTGACATAACCCAAATTTTGGTGTAAGATGAAACACAATAGCCTAACACAAATGGAACACTCGCACTTTTAACAGTCCAAAATGATGTAGGTAAGTGTACTGGGAGATGTCAACTGCCTCACTCATATTCTGTGTGACTGCATATTCTTCTGTCACATGCAACCAAACTAGTTCACCCATGAAACCTGTAAGTATGACACTAAGCCAAAACACTCATGTCTCAATTTGTTTTAGTTTTTATGGGAGTAAGCATCATAAACTTGAAACATCTTATGTCGAAACTGTCATAACCCGAGGATACCCTGTATTTGGTTATTCTTTGGTTTCTGCACAAACATGATTTTCAATAGATTTATTGGTCATATTGAGCATAAACTACTTAAATATACATTCATCATCTCTTTCTTTTTTTCACTGTCATTAATCTTTGTTCACACAAATACACCTAAAATATATAGGTCCAAGGCTCTTAGTTCCCACTTTCCAACCCAATTATCCTCCTTAACTTATGCCCCATACACTGTGTGTTTAGAGTATATTTAGACATTTCAGTTGCAGCTACATATATTATCTTTGTAGTTACTGGGAAAAATGGAACTGAAGCTGCTAATCACAGGTGTGAGGAATAAAACCTGATTGTTCTTCTGAAACCTTAGAGAAAATCTGACAACATACTCTGTAGCTATTCATATCACTTTTTCTGAAAACAAGCCCTGTCTTTAATCTGTTATTTGGTTTCAAACCTGCTTTTGATCCATTATTCACTTTGAAATTCAACTTTTGTTCAGACATTCACGTTAGCCATATATTCTAAAATCACACCCACCATTTAGAAAGACAGAGTTTTGCGATAGCAGCATTTTCTTAGTTTCCCAGATCAGGAAATACATGGAAGCTACCAAACGGCCAAAATCCTCTGGGCAGGCTCCAGTTCCAAGAAGTACAATAATCGGATTCAAGCCATTAGAAAATAATTTATTTCTGTATTGTTAGCTAAATACAACAGTAATGTAAACTAATAACTAACCAAACATTGAAATGTTCTCCAGCACTTGTTTCGAAGAGCTGTAAAATTCTGAGTGGTTATCACTCCATCTTTATGTGTTGATTTGTCCTAGTCCGTGTCCAGGAAGTGGAAGTTTTCACTACTACCTGATAGCTGTTTAATTTGAGAAATAATATAAAACAATAATGAAAGCCAACAAAATATCACTAGTCTCACTTGTAATGACTACGTTGGGGATATGCACAGAGTGACAGCCAAGTGGAGCTGCTGGCAGAACTCCAGAACTGCCCAGTCTCTGGGAGTGCTCGGAAAGGAAGGCCTCCCTTTCCTGCGCAGAGGCGCTGGAGCTATCACAGCTGTGGTCATCCTTTGAACTAACTTGCATCAAAACACCAAGCAATGGGAAGAGGACATGAACAGACACTTCTCCCAGGAAGAAATACAAATGGCCAACAGATATATGAAAAGATGCTCATCTTCATTAGTTATTAGATAAATGCAAATCAAAACTACAATGAGATACCACCTCACACCTGTTAGATTAGCTATTATCAACAAGACAGGTAATAGCAAATGTTGGAGAGGCTGTGGAGATAAAAGAACCCTCATTCACTGTTGGTGGGAATGTAAAGTAGTACAACCATTTTGGAAGAAAGTATGGTCCTCAAAAAACTGAAAATAGAACTACCTTATGACCCAGCAATTTCTCTACTGGGTATATACGCCCAAAACTCAGAAACATTGATACGTAAAGACACATGCAACCCCATGTTCATTGCAGCATTGTTCACAGTGGCCAAGACATGGAAACAACTAAAAAGCCCTTCAATAGAAGACTAGATAAAGAAGATGTGGCACATATACATTATGGAATACTACTCAGCCATAAGAAATGATGACATCAGATCATTTACAGCAAAATGGTGGGATGTTGATAACATTATACGAAGTGAAATAAGTAAATCAGAAAAAAACAAGAACTGCATTATTCCATATGTAGGTGGGACATAAAAACGAGACTAAGAGACATGGACAAGAGTGTGGTGGTAAGGTGGGGGAGGGAGAGGGGTACAAAGAAGACTAGATAAATGGTGACAGGGGACAATCTGACTTTGGGGGATGGGTATGCAACATAATTGATTGACAAGATAACCTGGACATGTTTTCTTTGAACATATGTACCATGATTTATTGATGTCATCTCATTAAAATTAATAAAAATAAAAAAAAAAACACAAAGCACTATTCTTCTCAAATTTTCCCATCAGAATTTTAGTTTACCTCCTTAGAGACAAAAACTTCTTTATTAAGTGTGGAAAGGTATTGACTTCTCACAGTATGAGAAGTTATTTTATTACTTAAAACACGTTGATTTCTGAAATGAATTTGACCCCTATAAATAATAGTGTTTAAATGATTAATTTGATGAGAATTCTCTATTTATTAAATATTAAAAAGTTAACCTTTTCTAAAATTTTAAGAATTCCTAAAAACTTTGAATGAATTGTTTACAAATAATATGGCATTGATTTGCAAAGTAGCAGTGTTAAATGCCTTTTTTTCCTTAAAAAGACCTCAGTATTACTTCTATGTTCTCCTTTAAGCAAGAATATACTTTCACTACAAAAGGTTTTCAGACTATGAATTACAAGTTAATATTGGCAAATGTTGATTAATTCTAGGCCACCTAAATTGTATCAATTCATTCATCCTTATGTAGAAACCACAAATACTTAACAGCATTTTATTTTGAAACAAAATTTATAACTTATATTGGTTCATAATTATCTTTTTGATCAGTACTCAAAAAATTAAAACCATTCAGAATGAAAGGTCTAGATTAAATACTAATATTAGGTTTAATTATATTTATCTTTGAGACTATTCATGAAGTTTTATCCAAATACCTAAATCTAATCATTTTTATAGTGCATATTTTTAATTTTTTAATTTATTTTTTATTTTCTATTTTTTTTTTCCGAAGCTGGAAATGGGGAGGCAGTCAGACAGACTCCCGCATGCGCCCGACCAGGATCCACCCGGCATGCCCACTAGGGGGCGATGCTCTGCCCATCTGGGGTGTCGCTCTGCTGCAATCAGAGCTATTCTAGCAACTGAGGCAGAGGCCACAGAGCCATCCTCAGCACCCGGGCAAACTTTGCTCCAGTGGAGCCTTGGCTGTGGGAGGGGAAGAGAGAGACAGAGAGGAAGGAGAGAGGGAGGGGTGGAGAAGCAGATGGGTGCTTCTCCTGTGTGCCCTGGCTGGGAATCGAACCCAGGACTCCTGCACGCCAGGCCAACACTCTACCATTGAGCCAACCGGCCAGGGCCTATAGTGCATATTTTTAAATATACATTCTCATCAAGTAGCATAGTTGGATAATACCTATACTTATTTAAAATTCTCTCTCTCTCTCTCTTTCTTTTCCCCCTCTTCATCTCTCTTACCAATCTCTGTGTGGAATACTCTGCTTTTGAAAAATCTTTTTCTCACAGTTTTTAATGAATATGTATTAAGAATGTGCTGGGAATATTTCAGGAACAAGGACATGTGTCATTTGAAAACAACCCATAGTTGATAATTATATCCTTGACCATCACTATTGAGAGGCATTTTTTAATATTTAAGCTCCCACCTGATTTCACAGCCTTCTCTTCCCAGCCTGAAGAAATTAATCATTCCAACACTTCATCAACCAAGTCAATTCATTGAGTTTTAACTATTAGGTACTGTTTTTTCTTTCCTTTTCTAGATTTTTATTTTTTATTATTCTTTGAAATCTAGGTCATCTTTATATTTATTAATAAACTCAATTTAGTAACTATCAATATGGTGATATAGTAGTTGCTGTGATCTTGACATTCACAATCTAATGAAATGAACTGACACCTTATCCTTTATCCATTTGTAAAATACGGCCATTTCTGCCTATTTCTCAGTGTCTTATCCTGAATCTTCAACTGTTTCCTCAATATAATCTGCACATTCTCCTGGCCCATTCTACTGTACTCATGCCTTCTGCTATTATGTGATTGTAACTTGTAAATCTAAATTTCTGGAACTAAAATCATTTGCTGTTTACTAGTTAGCTCTTTATGAATTTTTTATTAGCACCTAAAATTAATCAAAAATAAATTCTGAATATATTATCTTCCCTCCAACTTTCTTTCTTGTCTTATTTTGATGAATAACCCCACAGTTCTGGCAAAATTCCAAACTGAATCTTGTGAATATTCTGTAATTCCTCTCTAGAACAACAGTGTTGTATGAATACTTCCTTTAAATATCTCTCAGGTACACTCTTCCTTTTTATACCCTGTGTTATTGCCTTATTGCAGGTTTTTCATTTCTCCTGTATATATAATCTGTATATATATAACATCATCCTTTACTGGTCTCCCTAATTTTATTTTGCCTTATTGTGATTTGTTTCTGTTATTTCTGGAATAATCGTTCTAAAATTAAAAGCTGATCATTAATCTTCCTCATCCATCATTCATTAATAGTTTTTTCCTTTCCTAAAGAATACATTTATTTTCATACAACATATATCCTACAGATTTTCACTCATGCATTTAATACTTGCACATTCTGGTTTTTTTGTTTGTTTGTTTGTTTTGCTTTCTCATTTCCTCCACACATGTGACCTATTATTATTTTTAATTTTTTCTCCAGAAAAGTGTATGGTTTTACATTTCCCTAGAAACATGTCTCTTTAGCATGTACTGATTTTTTTTTCAAAATATAGCTCAATATTTTACACCTTTTTGGGAACTCTATTGTCACATTTAAATTTAGTTTTTCCTGTTCTGTTTTTATTCTAATAGCTGTAAATTTGCAGTGTTGTTTCTGTTTTCTTTTTCTCTCCCCTGCAGTGCTCACGCATAGTGTCTTTTATTTTCCCTTTTGTGTCTGATTATCATTGACATGTGATTGACATTACTCTTGAAATATTATCTATATATCTATAACAACATTTTGAGTTCTCAGTTAAAATTTTCTTTTCTTCAGAATATGTAGGCAATTGTTGCAGCCAAGAACCAGTAAGTTATACTAGCCTAAACCAAATTCATTGTTGGTTTTCTAGGTTGTCCAGGCCAGTTCTGTGGGAGAGCAGTCCTCCATCTCTCAGTCTCATTGGGATGGTGCTGTTTCCTGAGGTCCTGGCACATGGTGGGGGATGTCATTTTTTGGACTAACTGCTGCTTTCAGTTGCCCTATGCTTTCAGTTCAATCAGCTTCACTCAGTGAAAAGTTCTGATTCCTAAAATCTCTATATGTCTTCAGAGAAAATCAGATTAAGAAATCATTTATTTCTCTGAATTTCATTTTCTTTGTGATAATCTTTTATTGCCTCATTAGTTCTTGATACTCTTACAAAAATTTTATTAATTACCCTGGCTAGTTAGCTCAGTGGATAGAGCATCAGCCCAGCATGTGGACATCCTAGGTTCGATCCTTGGTGAGGGCACACATGAGAAGTGATCTTCTGCTTTTGTGTGTTAAAACACACAACTTTGTCTTTTAACTGACTGAGCAACCAGCCAGGGCCAACTTTTCTTTGATGAGAGTATTTAAGTTCTACTCTCTTAGTAAATTTAAATTATACAACACACTATTATCAACTATAGTGACCGTGTTTCATATTAGATATTCAGATCAATTGCATTATATAGCTGAAAGTTTGCATCTTTTTTATCAATATTTAATTCTTAAGGCTTGGAAAGGTAGATATACAAAACAATTTTAGGGTGACTCATTTTGTTTATACTTTTCATCTCGGGCCATTCATTTTATTTAGTCTATTGGTGCCTTAAATTTAGGCATTAAATATTAACACAGTATTATTAGGCAACTTTGATAGGCAGAATTCTAACATTTGCACCCTGTGGTACAAATAATATCTTAAATAATATCTTCCATTAGAGTGTTACAAAAACTATCAGTACAATTTGATAAATCTCTCGTGACTGTGTTACATATTGTGACAGAAGGGCTTCTGTAAATGTTCTTAAGGCTCTTGAGGAGAACATACAGATAATTAAAAGGTAAATTATCCTTGTTTGGCCTCATCCTATCAGCTGAGCACCCCCTTCTTCTCTCCCTTTTTCCCCTTTCCCCCTCTCACAGCCAGTGGCTCGTTTGATTCGAGCATCAGCCCCAGACAGGGTAGTTGGGGTGGATCCCGGTTGGGGTGCTTGCAAGAGTAGATCTCTATCTCCCCTCCTCTCACTTAAAAAAAATTATTAATGTATTCTTCCTGATGTTATTCTTTTCCTTAGATGGAGTTGTAATGAAAATATTCTGACCTGCTCTAACAGAAACAGAAAAGCAGAAATGAACTTTCAGTGTGTACTACAGACTACAAAATCCATTTATTTTAAATAATTCTTATATTCAGAAGAATTATTATATTTTTACTTTAATCTTTATTGAGGTATATCTGGCAATTAATATTTGTATATAATTAGACTATAACATGAATTTTAAAAGATATACAATGCACTGATTTAATATAAATATATCAATATGTTGTGAAATGCATACTATAATCAAGTTAATTAACACATCTATCACATATAGTTACAATATTTTGTGTGTGTGATGAGAACATTTAAGATTTATAGTCTTAGCGACTATCAAGTGTACAAGAGTATTATTAACTATAATCATCATGTAATACATCATAGCCCCAGAACTTATTCATCTTCAAACTGAAGGTTAATGTCCTCTGTCCAACATCTCATTTTCTCTAAACCTCAGTTCCTGGCAACCACCTGTTCTATGTCTTCAGTTTGGGTTTTTTTTTTAGATTACACATATAAATAAAATTATAAAGTATTTGTCTTTCTGTTAGCTTATTTCTCTTAGAAAAATATGTTTTAAATATAAGCTATATAATAGTAATATGATTATTCTGAAATAATCATCTTTAACATAATTACATAAACATTTAATTGGTAAATATATTAGAAAATCTAAGTTTCCCCACCTCCTCATTAATGCATATAATTAATATTTTTGAATCTGATAAGCATACAGGTAAATATATCATCTAAAAAAGACTTTTAAATAAAGCAAAAAAAAATTCCAGAAAGGTCACAAAAAATGAAAGGATGTTTACTTAGTCATCTTTTACACTGATATGTAATATAAACTCTTGCCTGCATTCTTGACAATTTAAAGTCTTAAGAAAAAAAGACAAAACCTCCCAGTTCTGCTTTTTAAAAGAAAACATAATGGTACATGTTTTTTTTCTTTAAATCAAGACTAAAATGGACCTGTGATAAATTAAAAATCTTTTACATTCTACTTTTACTCGGAGCATTGACAGTTAGAGATTATGAGTTCCAGAGGATGCATACAGTTCTATAAACAGGATGACTTGCTCCTACACCCAACAACTTGTCAAGCAAAAGAAGTTTAGTATATGGTTGTCACATGGCCCATTATAGTTAAAAAGCCTTGATTTGCTGATTTCTATAAGCATTCATAAGAGTTTTTTGCTCTTTTATTTAAATAGAATACTGCAGGCAGACTATGAAAAGGTCAGTATAAGATCACTTGCTAGTTGAATACAATTCTATATTTAATAATTATTTTGTCATTTAGTTTGCATTTTTTAGGTACCAACTTTTTGTCCTCTACCCTTTGTTTTCAACAACGAAATAATGTTTTCAGCTCCCAACTATATATTGTATGTATTACTCATTTAACAGAGTTCTATTCCTTTGGGTATTCTGAACTTAGCAACAAATATATTTTGTGATTGAGGGCAAATTGTGTATTAATTATTCCTTTTAGAAGAAAAAGAATCTAAAATAAAGAGTAATAGATATATGTGTTTTTCTTTTTATTTCAACTTCATTAATGTATGATTGACATATGATATTTAAAGTGTACACTGTGGTTATTTATGTATACATTGTAAAAATATTTTCCCTCTCCTATCTAGTTCAATAATACATCCATCACTTCACATTATTATCTTTTTCAACTTTTGATTATTTTTGAGAGAGAGAGAGAGGCAGGGAGAGAGAGACAGGAAGATCGAGCTGCTCCTGTATGTGCCCTGACCAGGGAATCAAACTGGCAACCTCCACACTCAGGGATGTCACTCCAAACAACCAAGCTACCTGGTCAGGCCTTATTATTTTTTTATAAAGACAGAGACAGAAAGAGAGAGAGAAGGAGGGGGGAAGGGATACATGCATTTGTTCCACTCAGTTGGGCAATTATTGGTTGCTTTCATGTGTGCCTTGACTGGGGATCAAACACACAACTTTGTCTTTTAACTGACTGAGCAACCAGCCAGGGCCAACTTTTCTTTGATGAGAGTATTTAAGTTCTACTCTCTTAGTAAATTTAAATTATACAACACACTATTATCAACTATAGTGACCGTGTTTCATATTAGATATTCAGATCAATTGCATTATATAGCTGAAAGTTTGCATCTTTTTTATCAATATTTAATTCTTAAGGCTTGGAAAGGTAGATATACAAAACAATTTTAGGGTGACTCATTTTGTTTATACTTTTCATCTCGGGCCATTCATTTTATTTAGTCTATTGGTGCCTTAAATATTAACACAGTATTATTAGGCAACTTTGATAGGCAGAATTCTAACATTTGCACCCTGTGGTACAAATAATATCTTAAATACTATCTTCCATTAGAGCAGGGGTCTCAAACTCAACTCAGCATGTGGGCCGCAGAACAAGATCACAGCCGTTCGGCGGGACGCACTAGGTCTACAAAAGGCAACTGTTACGCAACACTTTTCTCACTGCAGTTGAAAACAAAACAAAAAAAAAATCAGTACAATAAGCACAATCGTACATGCAGTTTACTCAGTGTCACAAAACGACCAGAAACTGTAGTTCGCATCACAACTGCTGTTAACTAAGCTAATATCTAGCTAGAATGCTAGAGAAATGAAAAATACAAGTAGGCCCCTAGGCTTACTTAATTTTATCCAAAATATTTTGAACTTCGTGGATTAGTCTGCGGGCCGCACAAAATTGTTCGGCGGGCCGCATGCAGCCCGCGGGCTGCGAGTTTGAGACCACTGCATTAGAGTGTTACAAAAACTGTCAATACAATTTGATAAATCTCTTGTGACTGTGTTACATATTGTGACAGAAGGGCTTTTGTAAATGTTCTTAAGGCTCTTGAGGAGTACATATAAATAATTAAAAGGTAAATTATCCTGGTTTGGCCTCATCCTATCAGCTGAGCATCGATAAAGAGTCAAGAAGCAGTAGAATGAATTCTACTATTGGTTCTAAAGGAGCAAATATAAGTGGTGAAAAGTGCCAGATGGGAGGAAACAAGGGGTGGCCTCTAACAGCTGAGAACAGCCAATGGTTAATGACAAGTACAAAGGTAGGAATCTCAGTCCTACAGCTGCAAAGGACTGCATTCTGTTAACAATCATAGACCTTAGAAGAGATCTTTGAGCTGAAGAGGAGGTGATTACAGTACTGACTGATACCTTGATTTCAACCAGGTGACACAATGAGCAGAAGACTCAGCAAAGTGTTCCAGATTCCTTTCCCACACATATGGTCAGATAATAAATGCATGTAGTTTTAAGCCACTGAAAGTTTGGTAATTTGTTGCACAACAATAGAATACTAATGCAGTAATTCAAAAGAACAGTTAGAAATACCATTTTATAATTTTTATCATACATTATTCATCTATGACAAACATTTAAATAGATAAATTGGTTACTAGGAAAAATTCAATATCAACTTGCAAATATTAACTTGAAATTGTGAAAATGTAAATTAAATTTTAGTTTAAAAATTTGTGTCATTTTCTGTCGGGAGCCAATCCACTAATGTTGGCTAACTAGGTCACAGCAGGAGAAGATCCACAACTGCTGGTTGACAAAGTCACAGAAAAAGAAGATAGAGTCACCACAGTAAAGACCAACAGCTGCGGGTTGACAAAGTCACTGCAAAGGAAAGGCACAATGATACCTCCCCCTTTAATCTTTTGAATTAATCTGGCCTTATATCCCCCCTTTTTCTGGGTGTGTGCTATTATTTGTGGCACAGGGATAATAGTACCGTGCTTTCCCTGTAGATTTGTAGTAATTTCTTTGGAAATGAGACAGAAGGTGTAAGTTCCACAGAAAAGCCTGTAAGCCCCTTGAACTGGGCTCATAAACATAAGAGGCTGGCTATGATATCCCTCTAAAGGGTTGAGTTTGTAGGAGAATTTCTTCTTAATCATGTTAGAAAGAATAGATTGTGACTTGTGAATGGGTAGAAGGCAGTGGCTGTGCACAGAGCACCTTTTGGCCTTCACTTAATTCATCATTTTTCCTCCCTAGCCTTTTCATGTGATAGAGTAGAGAAACTTTCCTTTCTTTTTGCTTATTTGATCTGCAAATAGTGGAACACTCTTAAGAAGAATATAGTTAGAATTTACTAGTGTGTGAATATAGTAAATAAATAAAATTTGACTATACAATAGAATCTTAGGTAAGGTGTTATGGAATGGCCCGTTGCGTGGCCTGGGATGGGAACGCAGTCAGCAAGAAAAGAATGTTTTGCTAAGAGAATTGTTTTATGACTGAAGGCAGTTGCTGGGCTTTCTCAGTGAGACAATCTCATAAGGTTTGTATACCTCCCCAAAAATTCTTTCTTCAGTTAATGAGAGGTATGGGGGGGCTTCCATAGAAGCAATAGCAATTAATGTCTTCTGAAATTATGTTGCTACTAAGTTATCTTGCGAGTGCACTCTATATATCTTTAAGTAAAAGTTACTCTTAATGTTATGTCAATTTCTTAATGGGCAAGCCTTTTGTTATCTTGTGAGGAAAGTTAGGACACTGCATAGACTCAAGGCCATTTGCCTGAGCAAGCGGTGGTCATTTGCTAGTCCTTAATGATTTTGTCTGTTAATATCTCTCTGCCTCTTGACTCACAACAACAATAAAGTTGAGTTATTAGTTAGTACTAATCCTTTAAAAGCTTTTACCGATGTTATCGCTATTCAAGTTATTTTTTAATTGTACTTTGAATGATTTGCCACCTGATTTGTAGTTTATAGATATAAATTAACTGTTATCTGGAAACATGTAAACATAGTGAAACAGAAGCAATGATTAATACCATGTAATTGTAACTTGGTGTGTGTGTATAAAAAAGGAGCTGTACTAGCATTTGGTAGAGATGCCTGGCAGTAAATGCTAACTAGAGAATAAAGAGAAAGAAAAAAATTCGGCTCTCTCACTCCATTTTCGCCGACGCCGTCTCCTCCTGTGGGACCCCTGGATCCCCCCCGGGGCTGGACCCCGGCAATTTTCTACAAGATTATTTCTTAGTTAGCATTGCCATCTATATAAGATGATTTCCAGATAGGCAAAGAGCCAAGATTTTTACCTTGTTAACCTACCAGAACGATGATTCTATGATTTTAGTGCAACTAAGTAACTAAACCAAGTTATTCAAGTTTTCCATGATTCATTTTCATTATCTATAAAATTTAGTTCAATTATATTCATCAAATGTCTCCTTTATATCAAAACTTCTATAGTACTTTACAACTTTGGTGAAAATATTCATGTTTTTGAGGGAAAAAAAATCAGGCTTTGATCTTTATTAAACAAGCAAATACATGACAATGGTGAAAATCTTTTGTTACTGGGAAAACCAAATTTTCTAATGGGAATCAATCTATATCTTGTAATTTTCTCTTTAAAGAAAAAGAAACAAGCAAATTTCAATGTAAACTGTTAGGAACAGTGAAAAGCATTTGTATGAACATTGAGGAAATTTAAAAAAAAGTTACATGTTTTTCTTTAATTCCAAATTTCCCTTTCCTCCATGTCTACACCTATGAGAGTTGAAGAAACAAAGTAGATATGAGGATTCCAATTCAATTCTGCAAATATTCTATAACAAATAGATTAATGTGAATATGAAAGTCAAATGAAGTCAATACCATTAGCTCATGGAAAGCATAATTATAATGAGGTCGATTCTCACACAGGGATATCATTCATTTTATCATATAAAAGAAATGTAAGACAATTAACAATTTCCAAATTATCTTGATGAGAAAAAAACCTACAATAGAGCAATCCATTACTTACTAATGAGGTTACGTTCCATAAAGCAGTTCCTCCAAGGAATTTTCTTTTGAAATAATATTTATGTACAGATTACCAGAGGTGAGTATTGATTGCTTATCTCAGTTGCAAATTTAGCATATTCCCTAGAGAAAAAAAGCACACAGATTGTTTGACTGACTTGTTTTGGTGGCTTAAAATTATGATAAAAGGTAATGTAAAAACTGAAACCATGTAGATCTTGTGGGTTTTATGTAAAAAAAGAAGCCATGTGGGTTTCTATGTTCTGCTGGGAGAGAATGTTACTAATTTGTTTTTCCTATAAAAATTCAATAAAATTTACGGTTTGCTTTGAAATTAGCAATAAGGAAAGGGAAATTAAATAAACTATTTTGTTGTATTTATTAGCTCTATGTTGCTCATTTTAGCCTAGCCCCTGTACAGTAGTGCTGACTCCATAGCAGAAAATACGACCTAAGCAGAAATAAATAAGTAAAAAATGATGTAAAATAGCATGGGTTGTTAACTATATGTGTGAATGTGAATTTTAAACAGTCCATAAAGATTCAGTGACTTTGAGTGGTAAACACAACCCAATATATAGATGATGTATTATAGAATTGTATACTTAACATCCATATAATTTTATTATCTGATGTCACCCCAATAAATGTAATAAAAATGATTCAGAAATTTAGAGAATTACAAAGAAGCATATGTATCATCTCTGGATTTAGACACAATGAGATTGGTTTTTTGTAAACATTTGAATTATTTCAAACCTATAATAGTCCATTGTTCATTCAACTATATAATAAAGTTCTACTAAATATTTGGTTATGAAAAAAACATAATTGCTGTATGATATAATTTAATCTAAAATGAGTAAAACATAAAATAAACATGCAACCAAAACCCCCCCCTTTAAATTAGAAATACTTTCTCTGAAAAAATTGGAAAGATTTTAGTGTTAGAGAAAAATAGATGAGATAGTCAGCTGATTAGATGCAAAGGAGGGCAATAGAATAGAAGTCATTTAAGATTAGACCTAAAGGCCCCAGCTGGGTGACTCAGTGGATAAAGCATCCTCCCCACATGCTGAGGTCATAAATTTAATCCCCAGTCAGGGCACATATGAGAAGCAACCAATGAGTGTTCAATCAAATGAAATAACCCATCAAACAAGTTGATGCTTCTCTCCTCTCTTCCATTCTGTCCCTACAATCCCTCCCTCTCTTCACCTTCTTCTCTCTCCGTCTCTCAAATCAATGAAAAAAAAATTAGATCTGAAGTTAAAAAAAGAAACAACAGTGAAATGAGCACATATAATGTCTTTCGGGTAGTGCAATGTTGTATGCTGGGATTAAGAAAAGAATTGTTGTATTTAAAGAATCAACAGAATCCATTTTGATTGCAGCATAGAAAGCTAGAATAAAAGTTATTTACAGTATGGTTGAAAATGTACATAAAGACCAGTATTTCTATGCCACAAGCAGAATTTTAGATCACAGTCAAATTCCACAAGTAGTCTACAGAAAAAAATTTATGAGGTAAGACATAGTCTAATTTATGACTATAAAAAAAGATGATCAAGGCTACTTTGTATTTTAAAGATTATTGGCAGTTCCCAATATGGAAGACAAGAGTAGAAATCAGAAAACCAATAATAGACCATGGCAACAATTCAACTGAGATGTAGCCTAAATTATAATAATGGTACTGGATAGACACACAAGGAATAAAAAGAATTTTTTTTTATGATGGCATTAACAACACATCAATGTTTTGTATACAGAGGGATAGAGGAGAGAAATAAATAAGAAAAGCCCCTTGTGTTTTTTCACTTGTGAAACAATAATAATGTTAGTGTCATTTACTAATATAAGAAACACATCCAGGTTTCATAAGGAGAAATGATCACTGTGGACATGTTACTTTTGAGCTTTGTCAATCAAACAAGTAAGTTATCATTAAAAAATCAGTAAATATATCCAACAAAAAAATTTAAGGGTCATTAGCAGACACAGAAAAGAGCAAAGGACTAAGTAATATGCCATGGAGTCTCTGTCATGAGGTGTAAAGAAAGTTATTGGAAAGGTTATTAGAAAAACCAAGATATGCCTGACCTGTGGTGGTGCAGTGGATAAAGCATCGACCTGGAAATGCTGAGGTCGCTGGTTCGAAACCCTGGGCTTGCCTGGTCAAGGCACATATGGGAGTTGATGCTTCCAGCTCCTCCCCCCTTCTCCCTCTCTGTCTTTCTCCTCTCTAAAAATGAATAAATAAAATTTAAAAAAAAAGAAAAACCAAGATATAATCAATGTTCTTGAAGCATTCCACAGTTTATAGTTTCTTTTGCTGGGTGTTGGTGTGCATGGAAAGCTTTAAGCTGTGCACCAAGGCTGGCTTCCACCAGCACTGAGCCTGAAGAATGGTCAGCAAAAGACCCAAGGTATCCAGAGATTTGCCTCTGCCAGCTGGCTGCAGTTAGGCTCAGTCACTGAAAGTCTCTGGCATTACTCGAGTTGCATGAAATAGCTTCTTACTGAGTAACCAGGTAAGGGTGAGAGGTGTCTACCAGACTGATACAAGTTCAAACTTGGTGCCAGTACTGGATGCTAGGATATGCAGCAAAAGTCCCAGTGTATACCAAGTCTACTGTCTTCCACCTGATGCCTACCTACCACTGTAGTGCGGTGGGGTCTCAAGGAGTCACCAGAGTGAGGCCAGCAGAGTTTACCAAGCACTGAGAGAACAATATCTGATTATGTGAAGGGAAGAAGGCTCTGTACAGGTCAAGCATATGAGGAGAAAATGGCACTGTCTTAGTATTACACTATTTAGTTTGTCCATGATTCTGCCAGGAGGTTGAGCTCAGCAGAGCTAGGCCTGTGGGAGCTTGGAGGGTATAGTTAGCTGATCTCCCATCAGAAGAGGTACCAATGGTCAAGTTCACCAGAAAGTGGTGAAATGACCCCCACACCAAAGCCATACAACTCAGTTACTGACAATCTCTGAGTCTGCCTGAATCTCTACAACCCAGGTCAGGAGCTGACTCATCATCAGGGTGTGAGCTCCATAGGTGGGTTACAGGGAGACCAGTGGGAAGGACTATTGCATTCTCCCAGGCTGAGTCAGTAAGCAGAGGACTGCTCCACCCAAGAAAGATGGTATCTGTGGTGTGGGGTAGAAACTCAGTACAGGAATCCTGAAGGTTGTTATTTTTGCTCTTTCCCTAGAGCCATAAAACCCAGTCTCTCTTCACATGACTCTAGTCTACTCTACCCACTGTTGGAGCCCAGGGTGAAAGACTGTGAAGACGATTTTATGCACTGGCCTTTTAAGAGAGCACCTTTGTCTCTAGTAGACTAATGTCTTTTTGGTTGATTAAATCCCTGCTGCTTTTCTCAGCTAGATGTTATGTTGGTGTCTCTTCCAGGCTCTGATGCTCTGAACTGGGGAGGCTGGCTTCGGGTTGACACCTCACACTTCTCAGGGGTAATCTTTGCAGCCTCCAAGGGCTACTCTTTTTGAATCTCTGCCTTTTCCTACCAGTCTCCTTGTGGCTACTTCTGTAAACATTAGTTATAATACTTTTGTTCTTTGGTTAGGTATTCAGGTTGATTATTCTTTATTGTAATTGTAATTCCAGTTTCTTCCTGGTAGGAGGTGAGTGAACCCTCCACCTACTCCACTGACATCTTGGATCCTGAATAGTCTTCTAGTGAGGCAGAAAATGATCCTTAAAGAGAAGAGAGGAATGAATGACCATTGTAGAAAATTTCGTAAGGTTGTTAAAAGAGATGTAATCCAGAGATGTTTTGGAATAAAAAGAGGGATAAATTATGAATGTAACAAAACAGAAGATGAACAAAAATGATGGACATATGTGTTAGAAATTAATAAGAAATCTGAGGGAATTTGAAGCTGATACTTTCTGTATAAGCATACCTTGGTGATATTGCCTGTTTGATCCATACTACAACAATAAAGTGAGTTGTAATCTTTCTGCTGGTGGAGAATATTGCCTTCAGTCCTTAAAAAAAAACAACACAACATCTGTGAAGTGCAATAAAGTGAAGCACAATAAAATGAATATTCCTGTATTCTCAATGAATTGGAAATAAAGTTGCCATCTGAAAGTGATTAGGCAGATGAGATGTTTGAGAGTGCTAACATGTTTGAAAAGAAGAGGTAATATATTAAATTATTGTTCTAAGATAGAAATAGCTTTTCACAGAGATGTGTTTTTGATTACCAAAGATGATGAGGGTCCACTTTGATGTCTGATACCCTAAATTTAACTTAAAATTTTATTTTACTTCAACCTAGATGGTTATATGACTTTCACTGGCATTTCATCTATTCACACTTGGTTTGGAGTACACCCTGTTGAGCACTTATATTGTTGAGGTTATTCCAGATGAGCAGGAAAAAAGGTGAGTTGAGTTGAAGTGGAACCTTTTCACAAAGAAACATGAATTTTTATGGATCAGAAAATCTAAGATGGACATTACATAAGAGAAGACAGGTGTTAATAGATAATGGTGGTTTAATATGTAGGTGAGAATGATGAGGGATTACTTGAGCAGATGAGCTGGAAGAGAAGAAGACTGGCAAAATAAGTGGGACTAGATACTGTGGAATTAGTAAATTTGGGGACATATGGCTAAGAAGGAGAGAGAATCAATATCAGTGGATATATGAGTAAAGAAACATGTAGAACTATATTTCTAAAATATGATAGAAAATGTGAAGCTACAGTATTCAATTAGTATAGAGAAATGATTAGTATGTTGATAACTGATAATAATATTTACCATTCCTAATTTTAGATCTTAGGTAATCAAATACATTTAATAATATGCTTAAATGGCTGCTTATTTTATTCATTTTAGAAATGAGTGTTTGGCTTCCTGCTATGATGAAAGGTTATGTTTTACAAATCAGTTACAGTCCTTCCCCAAATCTCTGAAAACAACTTTGTCTGGGGTTTTTGTAAATGTATGTACAAACTTAAGAGTTATTAAATTCCTGAAAGTGAATAAAATATCCACTTCCCAAACCCGGAGTGGCATCTGCTGCCTATTTCCATACTTTTCTAGGACAGAGGGGGCTTTTGGAGCTCTGTTCCAGCACTGACACAAGTGGGTGGATACATTCTGATTGGTCTTCCTAGTTGTTGATATTTTATGTAAATATCACACCTGTTATATTCCTATCTAAGTTTTTGACAGGTCACTGTTGCAATATCAAATTGCATACTTAATCTTTTGTTTGTTTAAACCATCCACTGTAATGATAATCCTGATTCTTCACTCTTAAGATTAGGCATTGGTGCCTTACCCTCCATTTACTTGCTTTTTCATGCCTTTTTTTCTGTTCCATACAGGTTTTACTTTATTAAGATTGTAAATACATTATATTCCATATACACAATTAAGTGATAGTAATAGAAAAACTATTATCTAGTAATTTCTGTGTGCCACATTATCTCACAACACAGAAGTGGTTAAAAATTACTTATAGGTAATTATTTTCATTTCTTTTGGCTGACAGGAAAAGGGAATTTGTCTGAATGACTAGTTTCCTATAACATGTCGTTTTCTAGCTAGCATATGCAAATAGATTCTTGGGTTCTTTATTACAAAGATAACAATTCACATTTTTGAAATTTTGCACAGATAATAATTGAGTAAACAACTAGTAAGAAGATACTCCCATTTTCTTGAGGTCCCTTACTTCTTATTCAAATGTGGCCTTTTCTTGGTGATTTGTATTTGTGCTTGAATGGTGACTTTCTAGTGAAGCTTCACTCCTCACTTTATTTTTTTAATCATGTCATTCCATTTTTCTACACTTCTCATACTAGTGCAGAGTCTCTATGATGACATCTTTTCTAAAGGACAATCCTCTACAAGCATTGTATTGATAGTTGACCCTTGAAACAGTGTTTAAACTGTGCAGGTCCACTTATAAGCAGTGTTTGTTTTTTTTCTTCAATAAATACAGCCTGCCCTTTGTGTCTATGGATTTCACATGGGAGGGTTCAACTATCTTTGGTTAGAAAACAGTGCTTTCCCATTCCCTTCACGGCTATCAAATGTGAATTCCCAACCGCACATCAAAAACACTGTTTTTGATGAGGAGCTGGTTGAATCCCAATGCAGATAACCAATGTAGAACCAAAAGTTATATGCAGATTTACTATTGTGCGGAGTCCTTGCTACTAATCCCTGTATTGTTCAAGAGTCAACTGTATGTAAAGCTGTATGAACAATGAAATGATATAGAGGAAAACAAGTTTCTATAAGCCAATTTGAGAAATAAAAGTTACCAAACAGAATTTTGTACCTCTGGATATCATTTGCTTTCTTCCAAACTTCTTTCTCTCCTCTGCCAGTCTGAGCTAATTATCATTCTAAATTTGTAGTTTATTATTTCACTGAATTCTGAAAGAAATATATCCTACACATGCATATGTCACTGAACACCATATAACTTATTTTTATGTACTATAACTTTATTTAAATATTACCATACTTTGCATATCATTCACCTGTTTGTTTTTTTGTTTATATTGTTTTAAGAGTATCCATGATACTACATCTCATTTTAGATCATTCATTTCCACAGCTGTGGAGCAGTATTTTACTCCATATTATTAATGTATTCTGAAGTTGATAAATGTTTTTGATTTGGGGATTTTTTTTCTTAAAAACATTTCTCCAATGGTTATTTTTATATATATATGTACCTGTGTCAAAAAGGATTCTCTCAGAAAATAATTGTTGGGTCATAAGCATATGCATATATCTTCAATTTCACTCGATACTGCCACATTACTAACTAAATTGCTTTCAACAATTTATACTTTTACAATTGACATATCATTGCTTCAAATTTTTGCCAAGAGCTAAAGCTGTCAAAAATACCAAATTTTTTAAAGTCCAGTTTTAACTATTTTTTTGTTGCTGAGAAATTTGCATATTGTTGATTACCAGCATTTTTGGTTTGCTTCTTCTACAAATGTCTTTTTTATATCATTGGTAATTTTTATTTCTAGTGAGTATAATTTTTTATTTGTTTATATATATATATATAAACAATATATACTAGTTCAACTTAACACATTTTCATTATGTCATTTATTTCACTTATCTAAAACATAATTTTGTTCAACACAGGTTTTTTTAAAATGTAGTTTTTAACATTTATTTCATTTTCCATAAGGATCTGTGCTCTTTTTTGTTAGTTTCTTCTTTAAGAAATGCTCCCCTGTTTTGAGGACATTAGGCTATTTTTCTCTGTTTTCTTCTAAAAGGTACACAGTTTTTAATTCTACATTGAATTCATCTGAATAGACTTTTGTGTAGGAGTAAAGACAGCATTTTACTTGCTCTCAAGAGATTAAGAACACAATTTTGCCAGCAGCATTGGTTGGTACCTTCCCCAGGGAACTTTGCTGTTCCCTCTCTCCTCTTGTTCCAAACTGGACTTGCGGCTCTTGATCTGCTGCCCAGCTGTTGTTGTGAACATTATCCTTCTGAATTATGTCCATTCTTTTCTAGATAGAGTTTAGCCACTTCCTAAGACAACAAGTGTGGGAAGGAAAAATTTTATTCTTTATATGGCCAAATATCATGAAGTCAGATCCTGAAACTTGCACCTCAGGCAGTAGAGTTTGGTAAAGAACTCCGGTTTACTGAGATTTGTGTCATTGGCCTTCCATTCACTACCAATGTGATTATCATGTCAATCTTCACACTGAAATTGAAGACTTTAGAAAAGGTAAATGGTATAAATAGTTCAATATGATTGATTTCCATATCCCAAAAAACCATGTGTATATATGTTTTTCCAAAATTGGACCTGACTGTGAAGGCACCTGATTTGACTGAGGTTTTTTTATTTAATTTTTATTTTCTAAGCACCTTTTTAACAACTCAGTAAGAAATACTTTTGTGAAATAAGTGTTAAATATTATATATATGTCAACTAAAATTTTTCTTTAGCATTATTGAAAGATGATTTGATCCATTTGTCAGTTGAAATATCATTAAACATAACATTTGATGACACATCAATTTAAAATATTTAACATAAGACTTAGGAGCCTGGCTTCTGGTAAAAAACCTACGATCTCTCTTCGGGTGATGGGTATGCAACAGAACTAAATGACAAGATAACCTGGAAATGTTTTCTTTGAATGTATGTACCCTGATTTATTGATGTCACCCCATTAAAATAAAAATTTATTTATAAAACAAACAAACAAAAAAAACCTATGTGTGATATTTTAAAGCCTGACCATAAGCAGCTGGCAAGCCTCATGGGGAAAAGCTGCCCTCCCCACACCAAACATGTTGCACAGTCCATGCATTGTAGCCCATGAGGGGAGTTGCAGTAAAAAATTCAAGTCCTCCCTTATGTACATATTTGAATTCTTAGATTTTGGAGCATTCATTCCTAAGCCTCACTTATCAGTGGTCTTGGGCAAAAGCCTTCTTTAGGATTTTCTGCTGGGGTTTCCTTATGTGGAGAGAAAAGGGAAATTGTAGAAACACTTCTCTCCACTCTAGCTCACTACCAAACATTCTCAACTCATTTTTTTAATCAAGTGAGAGGTGGGGAGGCAGAGACTGACTGCCACATGCACCCCAACCAGGATTCACCCAGCAAGTCCCCTATGGGAGGATGTTCTGCCCATCTGGGGCCATTGCTGAGCAACCAAGCCATTTGTTTCACACCAAAGATGAAGGCCATAGAGCCCTCCTCAGTGCCTGAGGACAACTTCCGCAAGCTGTTTGAGCCATGGCTGTGGAAGGACAAGAGATAGAGAGGAGAGAGAGAGAGAGAGAGAGAGAGAGAGAAAAGGGAGAGGTGGAAAAGCAGATGGTTGCTTCTTCTGTTTGCCCTGACTGTGAATCAAACCTGAAAGTTTCACATCCTTGGCTGATGGTCTACTCTGGATCCAACCGGCCAGGGCCATATTCTCTACTCCTAAACTGCCATCCTTACTCTCTCCTTTTTTCTTCCTCTTATCTCTCTGTGTCCATAAACTGCCATATCTTTTCTTCAGAGCTTCCTAAGCAATGTGGCAACCCAAGTCTGTACTAATCCACATAGCGTTCTACCTGCACGCCATCCCATGGAGTGACAGGGGAGTTGATGCTTACTGAGTTTTATATGTTGTCTTATATCATCTCAGTAGTAATATATTAAAATTTTAATATGTTTTTGTTTATTTACTATCTGAACCTCAAACCAAAAGAATATATATTTTTAACACATAGAGTTTATGGAAAACATTTCAGTGTTACTTTAATATATATTTTCTTTACTAAAATATTAAAGAAGATCAATAAAATATTTTCAAAAATAAAAATATACTACATTAAGTTATAATTCTGTGTGGAAATGAAATGGTAATATGAGTACAAAGAGAAGATAAAAATGATATAAAATTATCTTTTATTGATGAAGAGCTTTCTCATCAATATATTTAAATTGCATGTTAATGATGTCAAATGCCTATGACATTATGACACCATTAAACATATTTGATTGAGTAATGTGAAAGCTATACTTTAAAATATCCATATTTACAATGCATAGAAATAATACCCCTTGAAAATATATTAAAACTTTGGAAAATATTTAACTGTCAAGTTAATATGTAATGAGGTACATTGTTTTTGAAATTTACTTTAATGATTCATGATCAAAGTTATTTGATGACCACTATCTGATCATGATGTTCTGTGACACATGAGAAACAACTTGGAAAATTTTCATCCTGGCCAAGTATAGTCTCTGTGGAAAAACAAGCTCAGCAAAAGAAGACAAAATCTTTTTTCACTTACATAGATAACCAGGAATAGTTGTAAAATCTTATTAAGGACCTAGAAAAAAAATTAGACATAAAACATTTCAGATACCTTTACAAGACTGTAAGAGCAAAAATCCCATCTCACAATTTAGAAGATTAGTCTCATCAGGGCTTGTTCATTAAATACACTGAGTCCTTAGAAAAGTCTGGTGTAGAAATAATGGATAGTCTTTGTGTTCATCAAGGGTCTAGCAGAAAGTAGATGGTGTATTCAAACAGGTGGCTGGAGGGAATTTAAGGCAGGGGTTCAGTACCAAACTGTAGCTAAGGTTAAGGGAACAAGGAATTATGAAGCACTAACACAGTTGGGAAGCCTTTGACAGCCAGTCTTCACCAAATCCCACGGAGAGAACCATAGGTATAAAACAGGGGTTGTTTTTCAACCTCTGGTCTTACGCAGAGGAGGCCAGCCAAGCTCAAACTGAGGTTGACAGTGAAAGAAACAGAAAAATAAATGTCCAGAGTTTTTTTCCTTCTTTGTTGTTGGTATCTTATTGTCCAAACAGAACCGGAAGCTAGAAGCTAGGAAAGGCTGCGAGTGCAGCATGGTAGAGATGAGACTCCCAGGGTGATGGCAGGGTGAGATGTACATTGGGGACAAACACATAATCCAGCACATTTTTCAAAGTTAGTTTTTGAGTAAATTAAAAGTGTATCCATAGTATATCCTCCTATATTAACCCTAAATTACAGAATAACAGAGTAGAGATGCTTAGATATTAGCTGTCCAAGTATCTTCTTTTAAAGTTTATAATAAAGGACGCGAGTTGGAGATAATAAAAAGTTACTGACAAATTTAAAATATACATAAGTAAGTAACTTCATTTTAATGTGCGAGGCATTACTTTATAGATAAATGTATTTGTTCAGTCCAAAGTGATTGAAGTGCTGAGAGTCACGTACACATTTTTAAAATTTATTGAAACAAAAATGATGTTCAGACATTTGAGATCTCAAGATGGATTGTCTGTGTAGGAAGATGTTCTAACAAGTGCTAATCAATACAAATGTAATGAGAGCCACACAGGTCAGTTAAAATTTTCTAATGTCCACACTTTAAAAAAAGGATAAATTAACATTAATAAAGGTTTATTAAACACAATACATCAAAAATACTAACAATTCAACATATAAAGTTAAAATTATTGAGATATTTACATTCTATTTTATTTCATGGTGTCCACAAAGGCCAGTGTGTATTTTACACACATGTCACACTTTAATTGCTTAAGAGCCATACATGGCAAGGGGTAAACTTCTTGGTAGTGCAGTTGTAAATATTAAAAGATACTTGATAGAAATTAAGGAACATTTACTGGTGAAAGTGTAATGAAGAGAATGTGTTTGACTGTTCTTGAATGTGTTTTTATATTTCTAGCCAGAAACATAGGAAGAGTAGGCAAGTGAACTTTATGATGCTAAAAATTATGTAAATTAAATTTATTTAAATCCAATAATTCTATTTATCTCTTTCACTATCATTCTTGCTCTCTTTCCAGAGAAATTTTGAGATCAACTAGAAAATTTAAGCTTAGATTGATATCAGTCCATAGCTGAAGTAATAAAATAAAAATTCAGGAATGAAGCTGCAGATCTTTGAAACGGGAGAAGAAAAATAAAAAAGCAGAGTTTTTATTATCAGTTGCCTTTTACCGAATGATGATTTACATACTATAAAATTCAGCATTTTTAAAGTATGTAACTATTCTTTTAGGAATATTCAGAAAGTTGTGCACCAGTCACAACATCAAATCCAGAGAATTTTCATTACCCCCAAATGAATACCGTGTTAATTAGAAGTCACTCCCCATTCCCACTGCACCTCCGTCCCTGGGAGCCGATAATCTATTTTAACTCCATGTATTTTCCTATTATGGACATTTCATACTAATGGAATCACATATATGCATTATGTGTTTGATTTTTTCACTTACCATAATATTCTCAAAATTCATACATACTGTAACATGCATCAGTACTCTGTTTATCTTTATGACTGGATAATATTCCATTAATTGGATATATCATATTTTGCAGCAGTTGTAAACATTTGTTTTATGTCAATTTTTGGTTACTGTGAATAATATTACTATGAACACTTATATACAAATTTTTGTGTGAACTTATGTTTTATATTTTCTTGAGTGTATATGAGGAGTGGAATTGCTAGGTCATGTGTTTAATTTTTTGATTAATTATCAAACTTTTTCAAAGCAACCATACCATTTTATATCCTTACCAAAAGTGTACTAAAGTGCTCTTTTTAAAATAACCATTTCACCAACACTGTTATTGTTTAATTTTTAAAATAGTTTTTATAAACCATTAACCCCTCTTTTTTGTTATTATTGTCATACAAATTTTATCTTTGTACAATTCATACCTATCAAAACTTATTTGTGTGTATGCTTTATACAGCTATATTTTAAATTATACAGGAGAAAAAAAAGGAGTACAAACAAAATAGTCTTTTACATTTAAACATATAGTTACTTTTACCAAATTTCTTTATCCATGTGCATTTGAATTACTTTTTGTTATTCTTTCATTTCAGTCTTAAAATTTCCCTTTGCCATTTCTTGTAGAACAAGCTTTAATTGTGACAAAGTTTTGTTTCACCTTACATGTAATGTCTTAAATTTTCCTTTACTTTGAAAGAATTATTCTTCTGGATATAACATCTTAGCTAACTGTCTTTTCTCTTTTGGAAGTTTGAAAAAGTAATTCTATCGCCTCCTAGCTTCCATGGTTTCTGGTAAGAAGTTAACTATTAACCATATTAAAGATTCCTGTGTGATGAATCACTCCACTCTTGTGGCTTTCAAGATCCTCATTTCAGCTTTGTCATTTTACAGATAGATTATGATGTGTTTATAGTTTGACTATGTTTAATATGAATGTTTTTAATTTGATTTTATTTAGTTTCTTAAGTTTCTTCACTGTGTAGACTGTTTTACATAAAAATCTTGAACTAATGCCTGCCTTTGCAAAGAAGCTCATTGTGCATGTTGGGTCATACACTCAATTCTTAAACAGTCTACAATTCTGCCTTAGCTTCAACTTCTTTCTTGAACAGAACTTCATAGTCATCTAGAAGTGAGATTTCAGGGACTTCTCAAATCTTTTCTATATATTTTCATGGTGTACATATTTGCATTATGTTTTTTAGTTTTTTGAATATGTCAAATAATTTAAAGCCCTAGAAGGATATCTTATTTTCTAGTTCTTTCTTTTAAGTGTTTTGGTCAAATCTTATTTTTCTCTTCCTTTACCCCACTGTATTTTATCTCAGATAGCTGCAATTGCTGTCCATTTTAAGCAATTGCTGTTCTTTTTTTTTTATAAATGATCAGAGGACAAGTCTCTTGGCTCAGAATAATTTCAGAATCAGGTCAAATGAATACAATTCTCTAGGAATTCAGCTTTCCAGAGAACTGCCAAATAGATTAGATACTAACAGTTCTTGGGGAGTGGGGTTTTTGAGCAGTTCCAAATCCATCTACTTTTTACATGGTTGCTCTACTGTTGGTTATCATTATAAACTTGGAACTTATGGTAATAAAAGCTATTGTGCAGCTGGGGAAGATAGACAAGTTAAAATGGCACAAGTCTCATTGCATTTACCAAGATTCAACTTTTTTTTTTTTTTTTTGACTAAGCACTGCAGATCTTTTTCACGCCTTTGGTTAATTTCAAGAATCTTGCAAAAGTTATTTTTTTTTCCCCAATGTTATGATTGCTTTTATAGAGAAAGAAATTTTTGGAGGTTCTTATTTTATTGTAACCACTGATGTTGCTCCAATAGAGGCATATTTAGTTGTTATCCAACAACAATGACAAGGTACTAGAAATATGAGATCAGCTATGCCACTGAATTTTTTTTTAGTAGGAGAATAATTTATTAATCTTATTTTTTTCAAAATCTTTATTCAGAATTTAAGAATTTGTGTTATTTTATTTCAGATTTTAAACTATAATTCAAATTCATGATATATTTACATTGTAAAATTTAAAGTTTTTACTTAATTTATAACATACCAATAATATTGCTCTTTGTTTTGTTTTGTTTTTGCATGGTACTGATCATATATGTACAGAATAAAAACGTAGGATTTGAGAGATCTAGCATATTTTTATACAAATTAAGAATTTGGACTTATACACTAAAACTGAATAATTAATGTCTTATATGATACAAAATATAATATGAATTATGTTAATCAAGCATGCTATAAATTTAAAGTGTACTATAGTTGTTTAGAACATTGGTTTTTTTAGAAATTATACCTCATAAAACTGAAATGATTCTAAAAATTATATTAGTGATATAATATGTAATTGTTTGAAATATTATTTATTAGTTAAAATTTTCAATACTCTGGTTTTTATATCTACTTACTTTTGGGAATTTGCACTTGTAGTAAAATGCTGCATTTATTCAAGACATCTGAGAAAAATGATTTCTACAATAAGGTTATTATAATCAAAAATAGTTTATGTTATTTACCTGTGAATTAAATGTATTTTCACTATATTTTAAGAAATTTTATTTTTTTGTATTATTTTTTGTCAGTTATGTTAAATCGTAGGATACCAAATATCTCCTTGGTCTTATTTGGAAAAAAAATTGTCTATAGTTAGTTTTGGCTTAAGATAATGTCAACAGAAGAAGCAATTGGGTTTATATACTTCAACTTTAAATTAATCAAAGACAGAGACAAAGACTAAAGTGTTAAAGACTTGAAACTCAAAGTGTAAATTAAAAATTTTAGCATAGAGGCCCTGGCCGGTTGGCTCAGCAGTAGAGCGTCGGCCTGGTGTGCGGGGGACCCGGGTTCGATTACCGGCCAGGGCACATAGGAGAAGCACCCATTTGCTTCTCCACCCCCACCCCCTCCTTCCTCTCTGTCTCTCTCTTCCCCTCCCGCAGCCAAGGCTCCATTGGAGCAAAGATGGCCCGGGCGCAGGGATGGCTCCTTGGCCTCTGCCCCAGGTGCTAGAGTGGCTCTGGTCGCAGCAGAGCAACCCCCCGGAGGGGCAGAGCATCGCTCCTGGTGGGCGTGCCAGGTGGGTCCCGGTCGGGCGCATGCGGGAGTCTGTCTGACTGTCTCTCCCCGTTTCCAGCTTCAGAAAAAAAAAATTTAGCATAGAGCAAAACTTAATAAATCTAAGTTGTAGCCCTGGCCGGTTGGCTGAACAGTAAAGTGTTGGACCTGTGTCTGGAAGTCCCAGGTTCGATTCCCGGCCAGGGCACACAGGAGAAGCACCCATCTGCTTCTCCACCCTTCCCCCTCTCTATCTCTCTTTTCTCCTCCTACAGCCAAGGCTCCATTGGGGCAAAGTTGGCCTGGGCACTGGGGATGGCTCCATGACCTCTGCCTCATGCACTAGAATGGCTATAGCCACAACAGAAGGACACCCCAGAAGGGCAGAGCATCACCTCCTGGTGAGCATGCCAGGTGGATCCTGGTCAGGCGCACGTAGGAGTCTGTCTGAATGCCTTCCTGCTTCTCACTTAATTAAAAAATACAAAAAATAAAAAATAACAAAACACAGAAAAAAACAAAAACCAAGTTGTATATGTGATAACATGGTTTTTAATATGATTTGAAATTATTAAGAGGTAGAAATGGTTTATTCCACCAGCACTTCTGAATATAATTTCTTCATTTATAATTATGCTTCAGGTCATAAGAGATAGATCAAAACAACAACAAATTAAAAAAAAACACACACACCTCTTAAAGGCCATTTCTTTCTTCTTGCTATAGTTCCTTGCCTTTCAAAACATAGAACTGTTAACCATTATAATATCAATGTCTTTGAATTGAAATACTGAGCTAAAATTGCCACTGCTTAATCATTTATATAACAACTCACAATAAGGAATTATGATTCATTCTACAATAAACAATTTCTTGGATGTTAACAGGAAAATGGACTTTAAGAACTAAAAAAATCTTAATTTTTATCTAGTAGTTTTATTTATTGTTTTGCTATTTTATTGTCTTTTAGAAATATTTTCTCATATTATCACTTACAAAAAATTGATAATTATGTTTATTTGTTAATAAGGTAATATTTCATTATGAGGGAAAGAAATATGATAAAATTAAAAAAAATTAAAGAAAAAATATTATTATATTATTAGAATTAAGTAGAATAACATAAACACATTCTTTCTAGATCTATACATGAGTAGTTATTAGGAATCATGCTACTCTGGATGGTTGAAGCTAAATATAATCTAAGCAAGTAACCAGATTTTGATTAATGGTATTTTTACACTGAAGTTTCACAGAGAAATGACTGATTCTATTTCTGCAGCAGACAAGTTCAAAGGAAGGTTAAGCCATCTTGGTATTCCAAAAGCAAGAATGCTTTCAAGGATTAATTGGATTTTGTCTAAAGGACACAGACACTAACTCAAAAGAGCTCCTCCAGGCCAACATTTGCTAATTTGAGCATAAAAAAGAATAATGACTGTAGATCACAATACATTAAATATTTAATACTTTAAAATAAAAAGTTAACATAATGTTAATGTAAAGTATTCCGAAAGGAGGCAGTAGCATCAAATATGATAATTTTGAGCTTTGCTAATAAATTATATTGGTAATTTTATACTTTTGCTTTACTGGCATGAACTATAGACACTAATAAATGTTATGTACTTTATTGAAAATGTATTTTATAATTAAGGATATGGCAAAACCAAGTCATATATCCAGAATTCCATTAATTATCATTTTAAATATCAATTAGAAAAACATAGTGGGAAGATATAAAAGAATGCAATGTTTATTGAGTGCAAATGCTCTGGAGTTATATGAACAACATATACAGGTAGCTTAAGAATTCAAATCTCAAATTAGAAGTTAATTCTCTGTGAAAGCAACACATTTTTATGAAATAACAGAATAATTGAATAGTAGGTATAACTTGACAACAGGTAAATAGTCAAATAATTTCTCATATTGTTAAATTATGGGATCATTGACATTACCACAAAAGAAGATAAGCACACAATTGACAAGTCTAGAAGAATGGTCAGCATTCAGAATATCTCAGCTAATAAAAAGCCCCAGTGAAATGCTGACAAATGTCTCTAAAATCTTAGACAATAATGTATAAGAAGGTTAAAAAACATAATATTAATATTCTATATTAAGATGGATTCTCTACATACTTGATATTTTATGCACTTTATTCTGAGGGAAAATTCAGCCTGTTGTATTGACTGCATTACAACTATACCTTGAATAAATAATTGAATAACTGATTGAGAACAGCTAGCCTACAGAATAATTAGGTATAAATACATAGATTGTATAATGATATATAGAAGTAAAATGAGAAATTGTGCTCTATAATAAGACCACACTACTCTGAATAGGAACAAAATGAAAGATACTTAAGATGGTGTGCAGAATTCATGTGACATTACCCAAATATGTTACCAGCATCCTTTTCAAATAGCCTTTTTAAAACTTAATCTTTTGACAATGTCACTTCTGAATGAAATGAATTTTCATCTCCTAAGAGATAAGAAGCCTTCTTTCCTGATGACTATGGGACAATTTTGAAGGCGATTTAAAGTTTTACCAGGTGTAAAATAAAACTTGTGTGTGTGCCTGTGTGTGTGTGAGTACATATATTATATATATAATATATATTATATATATAATATATATTATATATAACATATATTTATAAGTTAATGAATTATGTGCTCAGTGTTTTTCTTTTTTATTATGAGAATGTTTTAATTTAATTTAAATTTGGATCTTATTTTCTTCAACACTGCATTTTAAGAAGAGTGGATGGGATCAAGTTTTTACCTGGAGAAAAGTATCAATGCTAAAAATGAGAAGGTAACTTTAGGACCACTGCTAAGGCACTTAAGTTCTCCAAGATATCTCTATTACTTTCTTATTAATACCTGATATTTCAGCATTAATGATTTATACATTAAATTAGGATTGTATTGCAGTTAAAATTCAGAAAAAATCTGATGTTTTAAATCATTTTAATGTAGTTTTAAAATCTTTTATGGTAGATTTTGCTTGTGATAGAGAGAATAATTAGAAAACCAGTCACTGGTGACATAGAAAAAGACCCTAACTACCAGGCACAGAATAGAAAACATGCAAATGTATGAAAAAATGTGAGATGAATGGTAACTGATGACAAATTTCAATCTAACAGTTTTCTCTGGGATCTATTCTTGTTGGTGCAGTCAGCAAAATGGTGACACTATGAAATCCATGAATTGCTAAGTACTGTCAATTGTATTATTACTATAACTCTTCTATCACAAGATATTCACCCCAGGTATCAACTAATCTTTGATTAAATGTACCATACTCAATTCTTCCAGTATGCAAAAAGAATGAAAGAACACAGAAAATGGTCTAAATAAATTTAACTGAATTGTCATCTACACTTAGCCTCTACCATGACATCATGATTCATCTTGTCATGGCAACTAAAATTTGAAGGAGAATAGAGATAAAACAGATCTTCTTTAGCCTTGGCAGGTTGGCTTAGTTGTAGAGCATCGGCCCGGTGTGTGGAAGTCCCAGGTTTGATTCCCAGCCAGGGCACACAGGAGAAGTGCCCATCTGTTTCTCCACCCCTCCCTCTCTCTTTTTCTCTACCTCTCTCTTCCCCTTCCGCTACCAAGGCTCCATTGAAACAAAGTTGGCCTGGGCGCTAAGGATGGCTCCATGACCTCCACCTCAGGTGGTAGAATGGTACTGGTAGCAATAGAGCAATGCCCCAGAGGGGCAAAGCATTGCCCCTAGCAGGCATACCAGGTGGATTCTGGTCAGGTGCATGCAGGAGTCAGTCTTTCTGACTCCCCGCTTCTCACTTCAGAAAAATACAAAAACATAAAAATAAATAAAATAAAATAAAACATCTTCTTTGGTTTGATCAACTAAGAGACAATCTGGAAAAAGAAAAGGCAGATTTTGATATAAATTTATAGCAACCTTCAATTTTTACAATGTATTTTTTGAGCTTTGCATTTTAATGAAGTAAATAATGGTAATAGAGACTTTGCTTGGGGGTGTTGAACAGAATATGGTGTGCAGAGGAGGTGTGGTGAAATTGTGCACGTGAGACCTGTACAATTCTGTTAAGCAGTGTCACTCTAATAAATTCAATTAAAAATAATAATATTTGCATCTACCTATAAACAACCTAAGCATTTTTAAATGAATATTTGCTATATGTTAACCATTTTCCAAAAATATATGCTAGAATTTGGAAACACAAAGATGAGTCAAAGTTTCTGACCTCAGGAAACTCACTATTTAATGTCCACAAGTGTTACATTTACTGTTAAGGTAATTCTAATACAATGAATATAGTCTATAGACCGATATTTAAGAATATGAAGGAGGAAGAATTATTAATTGTGCTTGAGAAATCAGAAAAGTCTCAAAGAAAAGCTAAGGTTTAAATTGCGATTTTAAAAGTAAACGTTTTTTCTTGAATAGCCCACGCATATGGTATGATCAGGAACTCTGCTAATGTTAATCACAGAACTGGGAAATATAAATATTTGCTGAAGAAAGGGACTACATATACATACTACTCTTTTTACAACACAGAATACTTTGAATATTAGTTTATAAAGAATGGCAAATCAGGCAGAAATAATAAAATATAAACTCTTTGACTCTGTTTTATAGATCCATTCATCAGTCTGTCCTACATTTATCAAAATATGCTTTATAAATATTATATAGAAAGCAATTCTTGGCCCTGGCCGGTTGGCTCAGTGGTAGAGCATCGGCCTGGCGTGTGGAAGTCCCGGGTTTGATTCCTGGCCAGGGCACACAGGAGAGGCGCCCATCTGCTTCTCCACTCCTCCCCCTCTCCTTCCTCTCTGCCTCTCTCTTCCCCTCCCGCAGCCAAGGCTCCACTGGAGCAAAAGATGGCCCGGGCGCTGGGGATGGCTCCTTAGCCTCTGCCCCAGGCGCTAGAGTGGCTCTGGAAGCGACAGAGCAACGCCCCAGATGGGCAGAGCATCGCCCCCTGGTGGGTGTGCCGGGTGGCTCCCAGTCGGGCGCATGCGGGAGTCTGTCTGACTGCCTCCCCGTTTCCAGCTTCAGAAAAAAAAAAAAAAAAAAAAAAAAGCAATTCTTATTATTGGACAACACTAAGTCAAATATAAGATGGCAAACAAGTCTTATAATTTATGTATTTGCATTATAAAATGTTTATTGATATTTTATTGCAAAATATTATACAATGTTTAATCTTAGTTTCAAACTTTATGGTTACATTATAGAATAGTAAAAAGAGATCATTCAAAAAGAAACACTCTAGGCTCAATTTTCTTTCTCAAGAAGATACTGATGATAGGACAGAATATGAATTTAATAAATTCAACTAAGATTGTCAAAATATTACGTTTGATCAAGTTGTATATTATACATTAGCAGTAATTGTTTGAGCCTTAGATGTATCCAATACATTTTGATAAGCCAATAGGCAGGAAGAAAAAAAGAAAAAAAATTAGAAATGGACCTTAAGAGTACTGTTTAGTAAAAAGACTGAATGGCACATTAGTTCATCAGCATCAGAGCACACTAAAAAATCTAAAGCTATACACCAGCATATAAAAATATCTCACATTTACATACACTTTCAAATTGCTTTCATACCTGCTGTGACATATGTCTCTCTCAACCATTTGATTTAGTCAAAGGGGCAGGAAACTTTATGTTCACTGTGCAAACAAGAAGACAGAATTATTAAGAAGCTAGGCGCTATGCTTCATCAGAAATGCATAGTCTTTACACAACGTCAGGTACATCAACATAAAGGAATAAATAGGAAAGCTTGTAACAGGCTTTCAAATTTAAAAATTAGTCAAGTGATTGTTTCCAAATCAGACTTCAGGGTTACTTAAATTGAACCAAAAGTAGAAATCAAATTTACACCATCATATCTTCAATTTTTCTCCTTACTTTGAAGAACTTAGAACTTAGGCCCTTTTTCAAAAGTCCTATTAAATCTAAAATTATGTGCAAAATATCACATTTTAAAATAATAAATTCTAAAAATTTATCATATATTTAAAGAGAGAAGATCTATACAAATTTAAGCAATGTGAGACAAAGATAAATAAAACCTGATAAATTGGTCAGTCATTATAGGAATTGCTTTCAGTAGCTATAGTCAACCAAGGGCTCATAGGTGATAGAGAACATGAGTTGGGCTTACACTTATTGGATAGGAGAGACAAATATGGAGTAAAAAGTAGGCATAAGCACACTTATGATTAGGTCAAAGAGTCAATAATTTTTGGTTAGTTTGGAATATTTATGAGGCTAAAGTGATAGGTTGTGCTAAAATTGTGGAAGGATTTGAGGGAGCAATTTTATTTGATGAAACTTTGAGATGGAGAATGTTAATGAGATTCTATGGGCAAAATAAATTGGAAACAAGACAATACTTGCAAGAATCCATATTAAAAAGCTCGCAATGTACTGACAAGCAACATGGAAAAGAAAAGCCAGATGTCAGAGACTTTGTTAAGCAACAATTTGGAATGCAAGCAAAGACAGTTTCTGGGATCTCAAGACCATGTAACCAAGAGAACTGTCTTAAAAAATTCTTCCTGCTGGGGAGAAGAAAATGGGGGGAGGTGGAGGAGGCACAGTAGGGAGAAACCATGATGGAAGGAGACTTGACTTGAGGTGGTGAACACACAGTACAGTGTACAGATGATGTGTTGTGAAATTGTGCACCTGAAACCTATATAAATCTTGTTAATCAGTGTCATCCCAATAAATTCCATAAAAAAAGTAATCCCCTTTAGGGCACACACCTTTTTTTTTAAATATTTTATTTATTTATTTATTTATTTATTTATTTATTTATTTATTTTTATAGATATAGAGAAAGAGTCAGAGAGAGGGATAGATAGGGACAGACAGACAAGAACGGAGAGAGATGAGAAGCATCAATCATTAGTTTTTTGTTGTGACACCTTAGTTGGTCATTGATTGCTTTCTCATATGTGCCTTGACTGTGAGGCTACAGTAGACTTAAGTAACCCCTTGCTCAAGCCAGCAACCTTGGGTTCAAGCTGGCGAGCTTTGGTCAAACCAGATGAGCCCACGCTCAAGCTGGCGACCTCTGGATCTCGAACCCGGGTCCTCCACATCCCAGTCCGAGAGCACACATCTTCTAATGGTATATTCTAAAGATCTTTTTGGAATTAAATTTCGAATTAAAGAATTATGGAAAGCAAAGGGAGATGATTGCAGATAAAGGTTTCCCCCACAGGTTTCTTTATGATTAGTCCTTCATTTGAAAAAGAGAATTCCCTCATCATAAACCTTTCCAAGTGGTAAAAAAGTTCCCTAAGACTTCAGCATAGCATACAGCAGGTTAGTAAGAATAAATAGACTGCTTTCACTCTAGCATTTGAGAAAGGATTATTTTTCTCCATTCAGTGATTTCTCTCAAGGTCTTCTAGAATATTTTTTTTCTCAGAGATGTTCCTTTATAACTTTTATTTTCTGGCAGAGTAAACAACCTTTTAGTTAAGAAACATTACACACTTCCTCTGCATGATGCATATCCCTTACTTCCTTCTCCATTGCCACCGGGGCTGTAGGATTTCTTACTAAGTGCAATACAATGCTGCATGCATCTCTCTTTCTTCCTTCTTAATCTGAGTCATGCAGCAATTATTCATTTTTTAAAATTTCTTTCTTTACCACATGTACTCTCCCATCACCCACAACCATGCCATCACATTTTCATCTTAGCTGTCAAAGTTCTTTGTTAGTTATGTGATAAGTTCTGATGATAGTGCAAACGTTCTGTTGTTTGGCATACACTTTTTTTTAAATTCACATAAGAAAAGTTCATTTTGATGCTCAGGGTGCACAGAATTTGTTGTTAAGACTGACACGTTTCAGAAGTCAGTGTAGTGAGATGGTTGCCTTTGATTTAATTCTAAAAGATACAAGGAGAATCTCTCAGAGTTTTATTGTGCTGAACCACCCTCTTCCTGTTACCAATTTTACAGTGTGTGTACCCCTGCTGAATTTTGCAGGCACCATAGAAAAAACTGACGTACTTTTGTAAATATAACACTCCAATAATTACTTCAAGTGCCATACACACGTCATCATATTCATTTGCCATTTTCATGGTAGCTTGTCCTTTCTACATTTTATTATTCATTTATGATAGCTATTATAGGCCTTTCAGATTCTATCTTGCTCTCCTGAGGAATATTTATGGCTATTATAAGGCTCTTATGAGAAGACCCAAAGATAGTTATTGCGGAAATCCTGTGAAATGCTACATTAGTACAGGGATCGGCTGGCAGTAAAAGATCTCAAGTTGTTCAGAGTCCCCCTTGATGAAGATAAAGAGGCAAGTCACTCCTGATGAGGCTTCCTTTTCACCCAGGGGAACCACATTATTTTTGACATAGAGGTTAAAGCACATAAATTAACACAGTTCTGAAAATAAGAGCTGTTTTGCAAAGGTTGCCAGGAGGAAACAAGAAAGATGTTAGAATGAATTAGCAAACGATTTTGTGAATGCAGTATAGAGCTCTATTGCAGAATTCTCACAGAATGTACAAAAGGGAAGATATGATATAAAAGAAAAAAAATAATAATGCTTTAGCCAGATAAAGTACAGATTTCATCTTTCATTTTAGTGTAGGACTTAGAATGTAAGCTCCTCAAGAGAAGCATGTAAGGATGTTTCATTCACTGTGTATCCCTAGCAATGAGAATGGTACCTGGCACATTATCAATGTTTGATGAATGAATACATGAACTTTTATTATACCTGTGGAAGATACTTATTAATTTATAATTAATTATTATTCTTCCAAAGAGCATACTTTCTGTTTTTATTTTTGATTAAGAAAGTTAATTTTTCATAATAGAAGGGTATAATGTTTAGCCTATAGTAAAACACTAATCAAAATAGCTTCTGATTTCTTAATCTGCCACATTTTTTATTCTAAATTATTATATAATTTGTTTGAAAGTGACATAATCCTTTCCTTGTTTCTCTAAACCCCTGTAACTGATAGTAAGATCGACACATTAAGAGATTTATGTAATTCTTAATTCTTTGCAAAGTCGTTAATGTTGAACATACTGTTCCACATTGTACCTGTCAAGCAGCTCTGATTTTTATCAAAGGAAACCAGAAGGGACAAGATGAAATAATTGAAGATATGTCTCAATTTTTACGTAAGTGAAAAGAATTTTGCCTGAGGTTTCTTCATTTACCTTTTCCTTCTGAGCAATTATAAAGGTGAGATATAGTTTGATATAGAAATTTGTTTAATTCTTATATATATATATAATATGATGTCAAATTGTAAGAAATGTCACATTATTGCCAACAATATCTCAACTGTAATCACTACTTTAACTTTATTAAAAATAGCTCATAAATTATTTACAGAGGGCCTGAACAGCAAAGCGAAAGGACTATTGTAGATTTTGAAAACAACCACCAAAAAAGTTGAATATTTTTGGTGGAATTCCAGTCCAACTACTTACTAGCTATACATTTTACACTCGTAACATGTTTAATCTAATATTCATCATGTGATAAATGGTAATTTAAAGGAACTTTAATTTACAAAGTTCTTATAAGAATTAAGCCTAATGAATATTACACACACAAGGTTGGATGATAAAATTTAGATTTTGTTCTAAAGCAGTTAAAAATATTCTGGATTCATAGATATTTAACACTGTGGACAGAGACATTTGACCCACACTTACAGAAAAAATTGTGTGGTCTGTGCCCAAAAGGAAGGGGCAGAGGTCAGGCATGAGGCCTGGTGACTAATTCCAGTCCTCTGCTTATCTGTCATGTCATCATGGGCATGCCAGTTCTTTTGTTTAAACTTCAACTTCTTAATTTACAAAATATTGAGACTTGTCCACCTCACTTTACCCTTAGCAGGTTACCCTTAAATAGTATATTTTAAATGCATTTTAACATTATATAATTTCTATACCTATATAAAGCAAGTTGCAGCCAATCATCATGTCTATGATCCTTCTTTAAAACTGAACGTTTCCTTGTGTTATTAAAAATATGGCTTTATCTTGCATTATTCCTTGTAGCTTCATGTATTTCTAGCCATTTCTTGCTTTCCCAGTATATTCTGCTATCTGAGCATTGATATGTTATAATGTCTTTAAGACCTATGAGAAAATAAACAGAACTGGCCCCTCAAAGATCATGCCACTAAAAATTTTTTAAAAAGCAGAAGCAAAAATCCAAAACAGACATAGAAATAAATTTTCTGTGTGATGATGCGATATTTCCCCAAAGTACTCCTTTCTCCTCTTTCATATTTTTGTGAGTGTCTTCTCTGATATTCGATTATTTGGTAGACCATTGACCAAGAAGAAGGTCATCTAGGCTCAAGAATATAGGAACCTCTTAGTGTTTTGGGGATTGTTGAGTTTTTGTTGTCTTCCATCTGCAGTTTGTGGATAATCCAAGACACAGTCAATGCTTTAGATTTCATTTTGGCTCAGCACAAAGCTCTTTAAGTAGCTCATGCTCATTCTGGTGAGGTGCTCACTTCCTAGCTTGTGTCAGTCTTCTTAGTGGTGTAAATGCAGCTTCCTGCAAGGTGAAATGACTTGGGACCAATTAATTAAAAAAAAAAGTAGTGAATGCTGTTGGGAGTGATTAACAAAACTAGTTATATATCAATTGCAGATGTCCAGTACACTGCTTGCCAAATGGAGTTGGCTACATACAATAGAGAACATACTGTTCAAGCAACAGGACTTGTAAAGAATGTAGACATTCTAGCAAAACAGGCACGAACAGGTGTAACATTACCTAAATGCTACATATTTGTCGTGTTCCCTTATTGCATAGATGTTGTTGGTGGAGGTTCAAAGAAGATACATATTATGGGAACGGGTACATTACACTTCAAAAGTGATTTATTAAAGTCATTAAGCCTAGAACCCTATAGATCTCCTGGCTACAAACCACCCAAGAAAGTCCTCATTTGGGACACAAATTTTCTGTGCATGTTTTAACTCAATAAGTATTTTCCTATTGATTATTGCATGTCTAAGAACCCCATTCTTTGGGTCATTTTATTATAAACTATCATTCTTTAATAATAAGCCTTCTTGTGTAATCAAAAAAAAAAACCAAAATCTGTGTCTGAGAAAGCTGTTTTCCATTTTTTAAAAAACTCAAGTTTTTAAATCAATCAATCTCTAGCCTTTATATATTAACTTGTGGATTTAAGAAGTATAGAAATTCCCAAGATGCACAGTAGGCCACTAGGTTCTATATATCTTTCTTGAAAGTTTTTTGACAGTTTCTTTTTGCTTTAGGATATCTTTATGTAAAAACATTCTAAACAGTGCTTTAGTGATCACCTTGAATCTGTACCTGAACATTCAATTTAATGAAAATCTCTATGAAGTGAAGCAAACTAGGCTGCAGGTAAGTTTTTGAAGAGCAAATAAGAATATCTTATACTACCATTCATTTATTTTTATCACATAGAACCTGATTAATTTCTCCCAAGGGTATTTATTAGTTAGATCTCAGCCACAAGTTCTATTGTTCATAATCACAGTTGCCAAGTAGTTTCCAGTGATCATATCGTTTTAAGCCAGTGCCTCTTAATATTTTCAACTCTAATATTTTTCAAAATTATTGTTGGTAAGTTAACCAGTAAACTTATAATGACTCTAAGATTGGAAAGTGGCATTAAGATATTTTTTCTCAGGTTTTCTGAAATATACTTTCCAAAACTTACATGAATTACATCAAAATACAGTTCATAATATTCAAAAATGATTTCCAGAATAATTCATCTAAAGTGCTGGTACAGCCTGACCTGTGGTGGCACAGTGGATAAAGCGTCGACCTGGAAATGCTGAGGTTGCCGGTTCGAAACCCTGGGCTTGTCTGGTCAAGGCACATATGGGAGTTGATGCTTCCAACTCCTCCCCCCTGTCTCTCTCTCTCCTCTCTCTCTCTCTCCTCTCTAAAATGAATAAATAAAAATAAATAAATAAAAATAAAGTGCTGGTACATAACCATTTCAAACCGATGCCTGAGACTTTCACTAGCTACTGGCTGGCTTTTGGTGGCATTCAGAAAGACTTTACAATACATTGAAAATTGCCATTCATGACTCATTTTCACTATGATACCACAAGTGTCCCTTTAAAATATAACTTAATGGACAGTTGACAATTGCATACTAAATTATCCACAGAAACAAATTCGGTTTACTGGCCTGAGTTCCAAAGCACAAGCAAGTGAATTCTGAATCTTTCAAGACCCAGAATCTTTCCATATTCCTAAAAGGGAATCTGCCTTTGGTGGGATCATATGAAAGAGAGGATCCATTGTGATCTTGTGGTAATTCAAAGAGCATTACAACATATGCCTATAAAAAATATTTAACTTTGTTACTTGTTACTTGATCTAATTTCTCGTTGATGTTCCCATCCCATTGAGTTGGTGGGAAAATTAATCTTAAACTTTAATTTCAACTCATGAAATTTTACCCACACAAATTCCACCCTATTACATTGTGTCAGGCTTAAGGGCACTCAGTTGTTCAAAAAGACTTGGGAAAAACTCCCAGTTTGGTAATCTGCCCATGAATATTTCTACAGACATCTCTCAACCCCTTAATTGTAATATTTTTTGTCCAGCCGCACTCTGTGTTTCTCTGTTACCTTTGGGATACCAGAATCTTCGTGAGAGTGAAAGATACACCTTAAAGCCATGCTGTCAAGAATGCCTTTGCTCTGATTATCTCACAGATTTCAGTGTGGTTTTATTGCTTCTAAGGATACTGAAGAAATGGAGACAGACCTCTTTCTTTTGGTCTCTTTTCTTTTCTGCCAAGAATGGGAGATTGCCTTCTAATTTTCTTTGGTAGATTAGGAATTGGGTAGACAAACAATTTTTTCTAATGTTTCTGGGTAAGATATGCATTTTTTTCAATACATGCAAACAGTATTCTAGCTCTAGAATATTTTTAGGTCATATCTTATTTCAACCTTGATACATCAATAGCAGTACAGTAATAAGATGTTCGATATCACAGAAAATAATTACAAATGACCTACATATTAAAAAACAATAAACTCTGTACACATTGATGCTAACATGTACATAGATGATTAAAAAAAAACATTTCTCCAGATATAAGTCAGAGGGCATAGCATAGTACAGGTTTCAAACATTACTGCATCAAGTTCAATTTGAAACTTATGCAAAAGCCACCTTGAAGACAACTGAGATCTAAAACGATGATCTGTTCAAAATGTGTTCTATAGTTTGAATACTATGTATATATTTAATCTACAAAAATATCTTGGAAAGTCATATCCCTCCAGCATTTTTAGATATATACGCAGTAACTTCATGGTAACTCATGAGATTTCAGACAGCCTTTAAGAGTCAAAAAGAGATGGCACTTCATATAAGCATTTCTGAAACAAAAGTACATGTGACTTTTAGCCATAAGGAATTGAAAGTAATTGTTTTGGCTCACTACTTTAAAATCAATTTATACTTGACTGTAGAAAAGCCCATTGCAATTTTTGAAAGGAATGGATGAAGTAGCAATAAGTTTAATTTTAGGGAAGACTAAAGAGGATGAAAATATCTACATATTTCTATAAAGCAAAACAAATAGCCAACTTTTGCTACCAGAGTTTCCAATGTCAGAAATATCTGTACAGATATTCTAGAGTACACCCCTTATTCAAGACATTTGACTAATTTTCAATTGATTTGATAAATAATGATAGAGTTTAAGATCAGAATTTATGGTTTTTCAGTTCAAGATGAATATTTGCTGTTACTTTTATGTTCTTTTAAAATAAAATATGCTAAAAACAATGTGTTTAGAAAAGCACAAAACTTTTTTTTTTTTTGTATTTTTCTGAAGCTGGAAACGGGGAGAGACAGTCAGACAGACTCCCGCATGCGCCCGATGGGGACCCACCCGGCACGCCCATCAGGGGGCGATGCTCTGCCCCTCCGGGGCGTCACTCTGTTGCGACCAGAGCCACTCCAGCGCCTGGGGCAGAGGCCAAGGAGCCATCCCCAGTGCCCGGGCCATCTTTGCTCCAATGGAGCCTCGGCTGCGGGAGGGGAAGAGAGAGACAGAGAGGAAGAAGAGGGGGAGGGGTGGAGAAGCAGATGGGCGCCTGTCCTGTGTGCCCTGGCCAGGAATCAAACCCGGGACCCCTGCATGCCAGGCCGACGCTCTACCACTGAGACAACTGGCCAGGGCCAAAACTTTGTTTGTGATGTGTGTTATATGAAAGACAGAATAGCACATATCATGTAACAAATCTTTCATATTCCCAATATGTTGCTTAACAATAGAGTACAGACATGAATAAACCATGGCTCATGCTTTCAAAAAGTTTGCAATGGAGTGAGGAAACAATGAAATAAATAGAAAAAAAAATACAGTATTCATGATAAAATATAGTTGAAAACTCAGAACTCATCACTTGAATATAAAATTAAAATTTCACAACGAAAATTACATTTGAAATGTATACACTGAAGAGTGAGTACCAGCTCTTTAGGTGAACCAATAATGAAATGGAATTCTAGGTTGAAGGAAAATATGACAAGTCAGTGTATCAAAACAAAAAGCATGAAGAAGTCTGTGGAAACTTCTATGGATCTTAGTATTGTCCATGTAGTTTATGAAAAAATCACATATTACACAAATATAAAAACAGAAATCAAATCCTTCCACTGAGTGAAATCATTTTTACTCTAAGGCAGTGGTTCTCAAACTTTTTGAAGTTGAGGCACATTTAAAATCCTACAAATAATTGTAGGCTCACTATACACAAATTTCTGAGAAATATGTTATAATAATTAAGTCAAATATTAAAGAAAAAATATATAAAGTCCAAGCATGCTTTTATGGTAATTAAATGAAATAAATATGACAAAACTAAATTTATTCTTTCATTAAAAAATATTTTTATGTTACATTTTTTGTAATGCTTTTTAAAATTTGTAAAAAAGAGGGGTTAAAAATAAAAAACAGACAAAAAAGTTATCTTTTTATATATATAGATACATTCTTAGTAAAATTTAGTAAATTTGGCAGGTCCCAGAGCAAATGTGTTAAGTTTTTTCATTCTTGTGCTTATGAGAAACATAAGCCTGATGTGTCCTAGTGATTTTTTCAATGTTTGGTCATATATTTGAAAGGCAAACTCTCATTTCCTTATTAACACAGTGAAGAATTTCTCTCTCTTTACTCTTAATTGTGTTGATGGTAGAAAATCCTAATTCACATAAATAGGATGTTGAAAATTGTAGTAAAATGTTCAAAGCCTTTTTAGATATTGCCACAAATTCTTCTTTTATAGAAATCCTAAAGGCTTCAAGAGACAATTCTTATGTCTAATCATCAATCTAAAACTCCCACCATACACATCATCTTAACTTTACACAAACAAAGGATAGTAGAAACTTGCCTCCAGTTTTTCTGGGGAACATGGCGGGGGGTGGGGAGTAGTGTAAACAATCCAGCACCACAACTTAACAGGCTTTTGCAACTTAATCAGGCAAGTGAGGTGGGGTGTTGGGTGGACTGTCAGCTTACAGCCAATTCCCCACACCTCTGTGCCCCAAAAATCTAAACTCCAAAAACTTCGTTGGTTTTTTGGTCTCCAACAGGCACATATTTCTGATAGTAATAGTAATAGTAGTGAAAATCTCTGCCATGCCTTCATTAAATGGTTACTAAGCCCTAGCTATTTAAATCCTCATAATCATCTTTCATTTATAGCTGAGAACATCTTAGCTCACAGATATTAAATATGGATAAAATGTCAACCTGGAATGCTGAGATCACTGGTTCAAAACCCTGGGCTTGTCTGGTCAAGGCACATAAGGAAGTTGTTTCCTGCTCCCATCCCCTCTTTTCTCTCTCTTTCTCACTCTCTCTCTCTCTCTTATTTCTCTTAAGAATGAATAAATAAAATCTAAAAAAAAAATTAAAAAATTTTTAAATAATGTGCTCAAGACCCAGCAGCAAGTTAAAGCAAATAAACACTTAAACTTGCCTGACCAGCTAGATGCACAGTGGATAGAGCATAGGCCTATGATGCAGAGGACCCAGGTTCGAAACTCCAGGTTTACTGGCTTGAGCGTGGGCTCACCTGGCTTGAGTGCAAGACTGCTGGCTTGAGCGTGGGATCATAGACATGGGGCAAATGAGTTATTTGGCCTCATCAATTTTCTTTCTCTATACATTGGTTATTATAATAAAACCTGAATTTCAAGGTTATTGTGATAAAAAAAAAAAGAGAATGCTGCACAGTGAGTTTTATAAACATCACTGTGTGGAATCACTGTTACTGATATAAAATAAAGGATATTCCAAAGATTCAAGCTATATTAAATGTGATGAAATTAGGTAAATTCAGCTAGACTAACTTTGTAGTCTTCGAACAGTTTATTCCTAGCAGGGGTTATATTTTTCAGAATTCATTTCCTAGAATACAATTTCTATATATTATGCATAGTTTTTTGTGGGAAAAAGTGTTACAAATTGAGAAAAAAAACTAAGCTAAATTTATTTAAACTTTTTTTTTACATTTTAGCACTTCTCAGTGCCTTTAATGTATGTTCACAAATCTCCAAGAATAAGTCAAGTCTAAAGGATTTATCAAGTTTATTTGTACTCAGAAAATTATTTTCTTAGAAATTTATATAGGACAGGGTTTTATGGAATCCATCTTGGAAATCCTATCATAAAACATGATTTTAACATGAGTGTTTATTTATTGACATATGTGTATAAATAAGTTAAGAATAATTATTATAATGCTTAGTTAATACTTCAATTCATATTATTTCAAAGTCACCTAGAAATATTAACAAAATACATTAGCTTAAGTCTCGGTAAAATGGGACTTCTAAAATGTCACATTTAGTACTGTGTGAAACTCTTGATTATCAAGTGTTGCAAGCACAGATTATTAGCCTTTTCAAACACATCCTTCCATACCTACATCCCAGTATTTTTCTTTCAGATACCTTTCTCCCCCTGACTTTCCTCTATAGCTAGAATTCAGTTTCTGTTCAGTTCTGGATAATTCGATATTATGTAATGTTGACTAAGGAGTGCTATGTTGAAGATTTTTTGTTTCTTACACAGGAGAGAGACATGTGAAGTGAATGATTTTATCTTACAACTTTTGCTCTTATTTATTTATTTATTTATTTTTACAGAGATAGAGAGAGTCAGAGAGAGGGGTAGATAAGGACAGACAGACAGGAACGAAGAGAGATGAGAAGCATCAATCATCAGTTTTTTGTTGTGACTCCTTAGTTGTTCATTGATTGCTTTCTCATATGTGCCTTGACCATGGGCCTTCAGCAGACCGAGTAACCCCTTGCTCGAGTCAGTGACCTTGGGTCCAAGCTGGTGAGCTGGTTTTGCTCAAACCAGATGAGCCCGTGCTCAAGCTGGCACCTAGAACCTGGATCCTCCGCATCCCAGTCCGACGTTCTATCCACTGCTCCACCGCCTTTGCTCTTATTTTCTGCCTTTGAATATAGTGCAGGGGTCGGCAACCTATGGCTTGTGAGCCAGATATAGCTCTTTTGATGGCTGCATCTGGCTTGCAGACAAATCTTTAATAAAAAAAAATAATGTTAAAAATATAAAACATCCTCATGTATTTCAATCCATTCATTTCCTACTGCTCATGTTCATGGTTGCGGGTGGCTAGAGCCAATCACAGCTGTCTTCCGGGACAACACCAAATTTATATTAGATAATGCCTAACGTACACGGGTCATTGTGAGGTCAGGAAGTAAACTTCCCTCCTTTTAATCAAGTAGTCAGATAGCTAATTGCAGAAACCCTTTTGATGAAGAAGATGGCTAAAAGAAAAAAAGATGAGAGATACCGTACTTTTCAGCAGGAATGGACAGAGGAATTCACCTTTGTGGAGAAAGCAGGTTCTGCAGTGTGTCTAATATGCAATGATAAAATTGCATCCATGAAATGGTCAACATAAAGCGGCACTTAGACACACGCCATACTACATTTGCATCACAATATCCAGCGGGTACAGAAGGAAGAAAGCATGTCAAGAGCTACTGTGCAGAGTGCAAGCTCGTCAGCAGCACTCCGTGTTCATACCCAACAAGGTGACTGGAATTCGGCTAGCTTTGCTGGTGCTTTAGCAATAGTGAGAAATGGAAAGCCATTCACAGATGGGGAGTATGCCAAAACATTCATGCTTGATGTTGCCAATAAACTTTTGACGACTTTTCGGATAAAGACAAGATAACCAAATGAATAAAAGACACATCTCCGTCAGCAAGAACTGTTCACGATTGTACCATCATGATGGCAAATCAAATTGAAGCAACACAAGTGAAGGACATAAATGCAGCACCATTTTTTTCTCTTGCTTTGCATGAGTCAACAGACGTAAGCCATTTATCCCAGGTCAGCGTGATTGCAAGGTGTGTTGTCGGTGACACACTGCGTGAGGAAAGCCTTGCTGTTTTGCCTATGAAAGAGACAACAAGAAGGGAGGATTTATTCAAGTCTTTCACTGAGTTCACTAAAGAAAAAAATCTACCTATGTATAAACTTATTTCGGTGTGTACTGATGGTGCTCTGTGCATGGTAGGGAAAAAACAGAGGATTCATAGTGCTTCTTTGTGAACATGAAAAGAGACTCATCCTAAGGTTTCACTGTATCCTACATCAGGAGGCACTTTGTGCT